>NC_044324.1:105492401-105788599 GCF_007399415.2 Gopherus evgoodei
AATGCATTGGCTTTGCTTCCTCTACTGTGAGACCTGGTCTACACTGCAGCATGGCTATGTGATTTTTCCTTACCCCTGAATGTAGGATGACCACCTTTTCAAAAGGCAAAAATGGGGCATGTGCAAGAGTCCTACCCCTCTCCATGGCCCCACCCTTGCCCCTCCTCTTCCTCCTGAGGCCCTGACCCTGGCAAGGCTGGAAGCCAGAGACAGGCTCTGGCAAGAGCTGCCCAGGGAGCCCGGCCCACTGTCGGAAGCCCTGGACCCTCCACCGACCGTGGGTGGGGAGTCAGATTGCCTGAGAGCAGTCCCCAAATATCACGATGGTCCCAATTTTATTGGGATGTCTGGTCACCCTAAGTTTATGCCATTTGGGGAACTGGTATGAGCTATACCAGGAAAAGAACTCTAGAAACTGTACCTCCACGAGGGGCATTTGCTGGTGTTGCCCTACCAGTATATCTATTCTGGCAAACCCTCTCTGGTGTAGACAAGGCCTCAGTGTTAGATACTATAGATAATTGTATCCACTTTAACTTCCTCCATAATACTCACCTGTTCTGAGAAGCCTACTCAAACGACCCTGCTAACTGTGGCTAGATAAGTGATCATCCCTCTTCCCCTTCCTTCTTTTTTTACTTGCTTACTGTTGTTAACCCCTATATTCCTGTAAATTCTCCCCTCCTCTTTAGCCAATTAAAAACAGCAAAAAAACCAACACCACAGCTTGTAACTAACAAAACTGGGCCAACCATTACCATGTTCATTAGATTGCATGTTATATCCCTTCCCAGGGCCGGCTTTGTGACCTGCGGGGCCCAGTTAGAATACTCGGCGGCGGGGCATCCACTCCGAGTTTTCCTCGGCACCAAAGGGTCCCCCCGCTACCAAAATGCCACCGAAGACCCCTGGAGCGGACCCCCCACTGCTGAAATGCTGCCAAAGACCCAGGGGCGGCTCTAGGGATTTTGATGCCCCAAGTATGGCAGGCATGCCTGCGGGAGGTCCACTGAAGCTGTGGGACCAGCGGACCCTCCGGAGGCAAGCCCCAGCAGAGCGCCCCCTACGGCTTACCGCCCCAAGCACACGCTTGGCATGCTGGGGCCTGGAGCCACCCCTGCGAAGACCCCCAGAGTGGGGCCCCCTTAGGCGCGGGTGCAGGGCCCTCTTCCACGCAGGGACCAATTCCAGGAAATCTGGTGAATCGGCTTAAAGCCGGCCGTTCCCTTCCCCCAACATGCCAAATCCCTGGGTCAGATGCTGTATCATTATCTGCCTTGTACAGTACCCTGAACAATGGGGCCCTAGTCCTCATTGTGGTCATGGGATGGTATCATAATAAAAATTATATCAGTAATAATAATAGCTGGTCTTCTCGGGCATATGAGCTGTTCTGTTCTTTGACTATTCTATTTAAATCATAATAATCGTCATGGACCTGGAACAAAGTAATTGAAAATTAATATAGTGTCCCTGACTGTGTTAAGTGAGTGTATTTCACTACATTGAAGGAAGGAGCACAATAGCAAATTAATGTACTGTTAATTATGTGTGTGTACATATCTTTCTCTTTATATACTGAATATATATTTTATAATTAAGATAGTGGTCTCTTTTGATTCACTGGATGCTACCATATTGAAACATATTATAATTCTTTATTCCTTTTTTTCCATTACGCAATTAAAAAGAAAGATTACATTTTAATTCCTTTGTTTATTTAATAGCTATTTCAAAATCTTTCAGAATAATTAGTGCTCCTGGTACTATTGATTTCACATAGCCCACTATAGAAGGAACAGACTTAAATAGATCTATTTATATTTTTCCAGTTCATTGACAGTGAAAACCTAAGAAAGATGGTGATAATTGTATCTTTAAATGCCACTCTGCAAGAGAGTGAAGGCATTGGCTGTATGAAAACCAATTTAATTCTCCATGCATATGAGGGCATCTGAAACAGTACTTCGTATCGGAGCTTCAATTAACAAGATTCAGAAAATAACAAGAATTTTTTTTAAAGATCTAAAATATACATCTCAGTCTAAATTTTTTAAATGGAATTACAGTTTTAAAAGTGTGTCTGATCAGACTCTTACTTTCAGAGAACTGGCACATTTCCAGATTTGGACTTGAAGATTTATTGTACTTCCACTGTCTTTTCTACTGCCAAGCACTGTCTGCTTTCAGCAATTAATACAAATGTTATGGCTTTTGATTTGCATCACTGCAGCACATGAACTCAATTACTTTTCATCTGTAGCTTTGAAATGGGATAAACCTCTTTGTGATGAAGTTTCATATTGCACTGGTAGGAATTGCTGGACCGTGAACTCTCACCATTAAAGTCAGCCAAGAAGAGCGCCTTCCTTTTGTTTTATTTTAATGTGATTCCATTCACTGATATGTTCCACTGTGGCAGGAGGTCATAGAGGCAAATACCATAACTGGATTTTAAAATGCCTTGTTAATTTTCTGACCAATAACATACATAGTTTTGCATGCTAAAATAGGAGTAAGCAAGTTTCATGCTTCAGGGCATAAGATGAGCGCCACAGGGGATCAAGAATGAATTTTCTTTCTATATACAGAAGGGCATTATTTGTATACCTCTAAGGTATTGAGTATTGGCTGCTGCTGGCGGCAGGATAAGAAGCTGGGATTCCAATCAGGACGGTAGAAAGTTATTTACAAGATACCTCTTTTCACAGTTTCTGGTCTAAAAGAAAAACAAAGACAAAAGGAAATGACAAAGAGTAAGGGAAAAAGAAAGGGCCAGACCAACAGTTGTTTCTCAGGAGTGCTCAAATGGTGCTGAGTTAAAAAAGGAAAAGCACAAAGGTATCTTATGTGTGCACGAACACACACACACACGCAGAATCCTAGGCTCTCTGGTTGCTGAGCCAGTTCCCGGTATAAATCAGAGCAATATATCTGCACACAGAGTTCAGGAGCCCTGAGCAAAGTTCCAATTTGGCAGTAAGTCTGGGTGCTCCTGGTTGTCTTCGGCACTAGTGAACTTTCCCCAACAAACCCTATGGTGCCCTCTTCTGCCACTCTCTGCAAAGCCACACAGAGCGACAACCTCCCCACTTAACTAGCTACAGCCTCCCCCCTTATTCCTAATAAAAAGTCACAAACCCCAGTACTCACAGACCCATGAACCTTTGGGCAAGAATAATACCGGGTCCAGCTCCAATCTGTCCTCATCAGGCGATTCTTCCCTGGCACAGGGCTCCTCCTGGCTCCAGTCCTGCGGTGTCCCCAGTCGACCGCTGTGTCCCTCCCAGGCTTCAGGCAGATTTTTGTTCTGCTTCACTCTGTGAGGGCCTGTTTGCTGCAGCCCTTCTGTCTGGAACTCCAGACACACACTTGCTTGCCCCTTTCCCTCTCTGTTCCGCCTCCCACCAAAAAGCACTTCCTCCTTTTGGAACAATCAGTATTTCCCCCCTCAAAATAAAGATATAAAGGGGCCATGCTCTCTAAACCCCAAAGGGATTGCAATAGTAAGGTCAGTAGCAGTGCTTCCACATTGTCCTACCGATGTACCTCAACCCTAGACTAGCACGACCCCCTTTAGAATTAACCAGCTATTTAGTCACCATATCCCTTTAGCTTCTCTACTGATGCTGCCAATAAGATTACCAATTATAGTGCCAATTGTAATGATGGTTTTTGAGATGTAGTTTTGTAATTACAATCCACTGGGAACCTGAGACCACCAGAACAAGAAGGTCTGGTTTCAGGAGTTCTAAGCACCCACAACTCCTGCTGAAAATCAGGCCCTGAGTTTTGCTGACATCCTTCCTTGGAAACAATGCCTTGCTAACCAGGAAGATTTATTTATTTCCTCTCTTGTCAAGTGGCCGTGCTAAGGAAACTTGGTGACTGTGTAGGAAAAATGGATTTTTGTACATGTGGGGTCTTCTAATAGTTGAAGCACAAATGGTCTCTCTAGCCCTGGGATGCCTTTTACCAGTTCCACATCATTGTTAGTAGCAGTTGTTGTTTGAAAAATATTTGCAGTTCAGTTGAAGATTTCATGACTCCTGTTGATTGTGGCTCCCATAACATTGTTTTCTCTGATGAAAAGTTCACTTTAGTATTGTAGAGCGAAACGATGTAGTACCATTAACAGCAAGGGAGCTAGCCCTTGCTTTCTTATAAAGGCTGTGGTGTACATCTCATTAGCACGGCTTATCATAACCTAGTCCCAGATTTGGACCTTAGCGTCCAAAATATGGGGGTTAGCATGAAAACCTCCAAGCTTAGTTACCAGCTTGGACCTGGTAAAGCTGCCACCACCCAAAAAATTAGAACGTTTTGGGGCACTCTGGTCCCCCCAAACCTTCCCTGGGGACCCCAAGACCCAAATCCCTTGAGCCTCACAACAAAGGGAAATAAACCTTTTCCCTTCCCCCCTCCAGGTGTTCCTGGAGAGAGAGACAGAAGCAAGCTCCGTGAATCTAAACAGAGGGACCCCACCCTCCCCGTTCCCAGTCCTGGAAAACAGAATTACCGAGAGTTAATCTCTCTTCCCCACTCACCCAGAGGGAATGCAAAGTCAGGCTAGTAAATCTAACACACACAGATTTCCCCCTGACTTCTTCCTCCCACCAATTCCCTGGTGAGTACAGACTCAATTCCCTGGAGTTCCCCACTAAAGAAAAACTCCAACAGGTCTTAAAAAGAAAGCTTTATATAAAAAGAAAGAAAAAGTACATAAAAATGGTCTCTCTGTATTAAGGTGACAAATACAGGGTTAATTGCTTAAAAGAAATATGAATAAACAGCCTTATTAAAAAAGAATACAATTCAAAGTACTCCAGCAACTATAAACATGTAAATACAAAAAAAACATATAAATCACTATCTGATCTTTTGTACTTACAACTGGGAAACAGAAGATTAGAAAGGCAGGAGACAGAAAAAATCACTTCTCATAGCCGAGAGAGTACAGGCAGAAGACCAGAACAAAGGACTCAGACACAAACTTCCCTCCCCCAAGATTTGAAAAAGTCCTGTTTCCTGATTGGTCCTCTGGTCAGGTGTTTCAGTTTACTTCTTTCCAAGTGAAAGAGACGTTAACCCTTAGCTATCTGTTTATGACACGGCTGCCAATTGCAAGTTTCTGTCTCCTACTAAAGGACTGGGGAACTCTTGTAGCCATACCATGATATACAGGCATCATTTTACCTCTTTCAGTTGTATGACAATATCCTTAAAGCCTCACTAAAGCCATTCTAGTCAGAGAAGTTGCAGGCTGGCTTTCTTGTTGAATAGGTAAATTCTTGTGTACATACGAATTGTAAACACAGTGCAGGACTGATCCTGTAAGCAAAGCGTCCTTTAAGATGACTACACTGACTTGGGAAGAAGAAACTAGAACACTAATAATAATAATGTGACACTTAAAACAAGATAATTTCTCAAGAAAGTGTATTTATAATGACTGAGTTATGCAAGTCAGTCCTGCATATAACCTCTATTCAAGTAATGTAAGGTTGCAAACATAATGCCTGATTCTGCAGTTCTTACTCATGGGAGTAAATGAAACTACTGTCATAAGGAAGGACTAAGACTGAGCCCAACCATTATATAGTTTGTCTAAATTGGGATAGCAGGGTCAAACAGGCTAAGTAAGACTCATTCCCAGGGAATTCAGACTTTCAATTCTACACAAATTTCAAAATCCCCAGCTTGCTAGACAGGTCTTAATGTCCAAGAAAGTGTGAATAGGAGCCCAACTGTGAAAACATTTTTATCATAGGTTGGAGCTGACATTTATAACAGCAGTAAAGCAATTGCTGGGGTTTAATAGCATGAAGCATTCTTAGTTACAGTTATATGCACACATCAGCCAATGATATGATAGTCTCTTCTGTTAGCCAGTATCATGCAATCTAGGATAGCAGGCAAGAGACAATGATGTGTCATCTTGTCACAGGTCAAAATAATCCTGTGAAAGTGAAAATATCACATGGTTTGTCAAGTATACTTAACTGAGTTAAAGACGCCAAACCACTGATCAAATGCCCAGGGTATCACAGTGACAAAATAAGCAACAATAGATGACAGCATGGATTACAGAGAGACTTAAATGATAGGTAAATAATCTGAATTACGAGCTTGTAAATACATCAGGGGATTCTGGCAGTGTTATAATAAAGCAGAAGTGCATAGTTCACCTCGTTTATAATGGCATCACAACATCCACTTGTGTTCATAGCCTTGTTCAACACTTTCCTAGTTTTGCATTTGTTATGATATATAAATTAAATTACAGGTTCAAAATGAGCCTTTCTGTTTGAGGTTTTTAACAGTTTGAATACATGTGGTGGATGGTACCACTTTTTTGATTTACAACTGGGATGTTTTACTGCTTTTTTTTTGTAGTTCTTGTTTTTTAATGAGACACATAACGCACAATAGTTGATCTTGTATTAACTGCATTTTTCAGATTTGGGAAGTGTTTTATGATTTTTAAATCTTGCTGTGACTGATTCTGTTCTCTTACTCACCTCGAGTAGTCCCCTACTCCTTCAGTAGATCCGATGAGGGGTCAATCTCTATGAGTTTTAAAGAAAATCCACTTTAAATTTGTACCTCAGGTGCTTTGTGAGACCTGAGGCCAAAGCACATGCAACACTGGTGCCCCTACCCCCACCCCAAAAAAAAGGCTTTCAGGGAAATGCAGAGATGATATATAAATAGAGCTGTTGATTAATCATGGTTAACTCATGCAATTAACTCAAAAATTAATCATAATTTAAAAAATTAATTGTGCATAATCTCTATTTTAATCACACTGTTTAGCAATAGGATGGCAATTGACATTTATTAAATATTTTGTATGTTTTTCTACATTTTCACATATATTGTATACTATGTTGTAATTGAAATCAAAGTATATATTATTTTTAATACAAATACTTGTACTGTAAAAATGATAAATAAATGAAATAGTATTTTTCAGTTCACCTCATACAAGTACTGTAGTGCAATCTCTTTGTTGTGAAAGTGCAATTTACAAATGTAGATTTTTTTCTTACACAACTGCACTTAAAAACAAAACAATGTAAAACTTCAGAGCCTACAAGTCCACTCAGTCCTACTTCTTGTTCAGCCTATCACTAAGATAAACAAATGTGTTTACATTTACAGGAGATAACGCTGCCCTCTTCTTATTTACAATGTCACCAGAAAGTGAGAACAGGCATTTGCATGGCACTTTTGTAGCCAGCATTGCACGATATTTTTGTGCCAGATATGCTAAACATGCATATGCTCCTTCATGCTTCGGCCACCATTTCAGAGGAGCTGATGAAGCCTGTTAAAAATATAATGCGTTAATTAAATTTGTGACTGAACTCCTTGGGGGAGAATTGTATGTCCCCTGCTCTGTTTTACCCACATTCTGCAATATATTTCATGTTATATCAGTCTTGGATGATGGCCTAGCACAAGTTTGTTTTGAGAACACTTTCACAGCAAATTTGACAAAATGCAAAGAAGGTACCAAAGTGAGATTTTTAAGGATAGATACAGCACCCAACCCAGGGTTTAAGAATCTAAATGTCTTCCAAAATCTGAGAGGGATGACATGTGGAGAATGCTTTCAGATGTCTTAAAGGAGCAATACTCTAATGCAGAAACTACAGATCCCAAACCACCAAAAAAAAATCAATCTTCTGCTGATGGTATCTGACTCAGATAATGAAAATGAACATGCATCTGTCTGCTCTGCTTTGGATTGTTATCAAGCAGAACCCATCATCAGCATGGGCGCATGTCCCCTGGAATGGTGGTTGAAGCGTGAAGGGACATATGAATCTTTAGCGCATCTGGCACGTAAATATCTTGCAATGCTGGCTACAACAGTTCCATTTGAATGCCTGTTCTCACTTTCAGGTGACATCGTAAACAAGAAGCGGGCAGCACTATCTCATGCAAATGTAACCAAACTTGTTTGTCCAAGCGATTGGCTGAACAAGAAATAGGACTGAGTGGACTTGCAGGCTCTAAAATTTTACCTTGTTTTATTTTTGAATTACTAAGTTCAACTTTCATGATAGCGATTGCCCTACAATGTTTGTATTAGGTGAAATGAAAAATACTATTTCTTTTGGTTTTTTACTGTGCAAGTACTTCTAATAAAATATAAATATAAAGTGAGCACTGTACCCTGTGTATTCTGTGTTGTAATTGAAATCAATATATTTGAAAACATAGAAAATGTCAAAAATATTTAAATAAATGGTACTGTATTATTGTTTAACAGTGCAATTAAACATGTGATTCATCGTGATACATTTTTTAATTGCATGATTAATTGTGATTAATTTTTTAATCACTTGACAGCCCTATAGATAAACTATCCTGTAAATGCATTTCTTGTCCCAAACATTTCACATGTAAAAAAGAGAAGTCAAGATAAAAGCAATCTGTATCAAGAGATAGAAGACCAGATCCTAATGTAGAATTGTGGACAGGATACAAGTTTATTATAAATCGTTATTGGGTCTGGTCCACCTAATTAACAAGGAGCCTAAAAACTTTATTTTACAAAGTATCTTAAAACAGATATAACATTTGTCTGTTAGTTTGTCATTTTTAACATTTGTTGAAAATAAAAATCACCCCAGTGCTGACATCTTACCTTGTAATTCAGCATACAGAATTTTTTTTTCATGTTAAGTTATAAACATCTGAATGTATAAGACTATCAAAGGAAACACTGGCAGAGTACTACAAAGTACCACTACAATTTAGGATTGAGTCGGAAAACAGATCTGAATGCTGTTATATATTTTTCAGGGAACACTGCACTGCTTAACATCCTCATTATATATATTACAATGCAGAAAATAACCAATTGACAGATGAGGGAAGAACAAGATCATGCTGCCTTTAACCAGAAAAGTAATTATCACTTGCAGAAATTACCACCAGCATATTTTTCCATATCAAACCCAGGTGTGGGATGAGGGTGCAGAGAGCAGAACTGCAACATAACAGTAATGAACTGATTTGCTGCTGCTCCTCCTACACCCTTGTGTTATTACTGTTCACTAACTCTCCATTGGACTCAAAACAATATTAAGATAAATCTGGTACATTCAGCAGCACAGTAGGCATACTTCTACTTGGATATGTCTTCTGCAAAATTCAGCAAAAGCTAATGCAAGGCAAGTATATGATTGCCACTTTAGCAAACTGTTAGTTTTCTGTAAAGGGGAACAATTGTAAAATGACATTAATAAATAGAGCCCTGCATGGATACAAAATTTGTATCCACATCCAATCCACAATCCACAAATTTGATCCCTGGATATAAAGCAGATATCCGTAGATTTGCATGGCTTTACATATAAAATTTGGATCCATATCCATCTGGGATCCTCAAACATGGTCCATGGATATAAAGCGGATATCTGAAGATTTGCAGGGCTCTGTTAATTAAGGCCCCAGTCCAGGAGCGGCGCCAGAGTTTCTGGCACCCTAGGCAGAATTCGGGGGGGGGTGGCATTTTGTGCGCTCCCCACGGGGCACGTGGGAGCTTCTGGTTCCTCTCCCATCGCGCGACCGAAGAAGGACCCTCCGCCGAAATGCCGCTGTTTTCCGCAGCATGTCAGGGCATGGGTCACTTGCTGGTGGATTCTTTGCAGCTTGAGGTCTTCAAACCACAATTTGAAGACTTCAATAACTCGGACATAGGTTAGGGGTTTGTTATAGAAGTGGATGGATAGGGTTCTGTGGCTTTGTGCAGGAGGTCAGACTAGATGATCATATTGGTCCCTTCTGATCCTAAAGTCTATGAGTCCATAAGGTCCGTCTTCGGCGGCGCGACGGGAACGGAACCAGAAGCTCCCGTGCACCCCATGGGGAGCGCACAAAGTGCCTCCCCCTGAATTCTGCGTAGGGCGCCAGAAACTCTGGCACCGCTCCTGAACTGGGGCCTTTATTAACAGAGCCCTGCAAATTTTCAGGTATCCCGTGTGGCGTACAAAATGCTGCTCCCCGAATCCTGGCACCCTAGGGTCGCCTAATTGAAGCGCCAGCCCTGCCCCAGTTCTGCATTCAGGTTGTGCAAACAGACAACTTGACATTAAAGCAGCTCCACATGGGTGTTCACACAGATCCGCTGGCAAGACTGGAGCCTAAATAGTTTTACCACCAGCTCATGGTGGTAGGAATATACAGTCTTTCAAATCATTCAGTCTAGCCTGTTTGCTGACAGAAAGCTATCATCTGATGGCTGTTCAATGACATATATGGAATGCCTTTGTTAGTCTCAGTCTAATGTCCAGTGGTCATGTGTCCATATCTCCAAGCCACCACAAAAACTGGCACTAACTGATACCTTTGTAGGCCATCTGTTCAAAGACTGAATGAGCCTGGAGACACCTAAAGGTGGTCTTTATAAGCCATGTTGGGCACAGTGCAGTGTAAGGAAGTTTCTGCTACTGGTGCCTATCCTTAGCATAAACAGATTTTCCAGCCCTCGCAAATTTGGTAACTTTGATTAACAATAAATTCAGTCCCCAGTAATTCAAAATATACTTTTTGCGACAGTACTTTTATTCAGAGCAGAAATAAATAACCAGGGAGATTCTTCTATTGCTAGCATCTGCCTAAGGAAGTAGATGGTGGCTAATGAGCTTTGTAAACAAGCCAGATTTCAGTGACATTAAAGAAAACTAGTGTTTTATATCTTTTTTTTTATTGCAAAGAAAACTGCAACAAATGGCTTCCACAGATAAGTAGCAATAGACAGTTTCACTGGTTCATTTCATAATAGATAATAAAAAGAAAGCAATCCAAAGTTTCTTAGTCACTTCCAAGTGCTCTGACCTTTCAAGTCGTTGAAGTACTAAATCAAGTAGATATTTTTTGGGTTTCCTATTAGAATCCTGGTCTCCCCCAAAATAGTGTTTTTTCTATTGTATTCTTAGTTTAGTGCGTGCAGAACTGAAAACTACTGTTTCAGCAAATGAAATCGCTTTGTCTTTGTAACCAGGCTGAGGTCAAAAAGGGAAAGTACCTTCTGATTATTAGCAGGCAAATAATGGATTTTTTTTGTTCATTGGCAATTCTGAAAAATAAAAATAAAAATGTTTTCGATCAAACAAAAAACAAATGTTTTTGAAATTTCTGGCACAAAAGTTGAAAAAATTGGATTGAACAAAACTTTTTTAGCAAAATCAATATGTTTTGTTTTGATTTTTTCATTTTAAATATTTTTATTAATTTTAACAAAATTAAAGGAAACTTTAAAGAAAAAGTCACTTCAATCCAACAAACTCAAAATATATAATTTTGAAAATGTTGAAACAAATTTTTTTTTTCAAAAATTTTATTAGGATTTTTTTGACCAACACTGAAGACATTTCATATAAAAAATTTGTCCAGCTCTACCTTTGATCTTCAAACAAGATGTCCTTTTTGAAAGAGGCTCTTTTCATGTTTCTAACATAAATCATGAAATATAGTCTGGAACTTTGACAGTTGCACTACTTCTCAGGTTAGTTGGCCCACGTTACAAGTTGGAATATTCACAAGGGAGTTGGTGGTATAAAACCAGGGGAATTCTTCTATCAAAGAGGCACCCTGAGCTATCCTTTTACATTCCCTTTGTGCTGTTTAAGCAACTCCAAGGAAATTTAACCTGGACTAGTGGCTGTAGTAATTTTTCTCACTTTCAATATGAATAGGGTTTTTAACATGAAAGTCCAACTTTTTTGGTATGATATTCCCTGAAAATAGGTGTGTCATTACTTTATCATCCAGAATTCCCAAATCCTCATATTCCTGGGCCTTATTTTGGTTTCCATTAATCCTAAAGAAAACTCGAGAGCAAATTGAAGAATAATTGCACATATTTCTAACAGAATTGTTTGTAGCTTTTGTACTTTTAAGTCCAGTGCATCTGTAATTCATAATGTGGTCCCCACTATTTTGTTCACTTTATTTAACATGCATTCAGTTCTGGTTTCTATCTCTCATAATTTTTTCTAAAGTCTTTATTTGCCATATAAATATCTCTTCTCTTCTCTTTTCTCTTCTCCTTATGTGTTAGAACTACAAAACCTAAGGCATATATGAATATGAATCATATCAACAAAATTATTAATTTTATAATTTCAAGTAAAGAGGTCTAAATATAATGCAATTCTTCTCTCTAGGAGAAATGCAGAGGAAGTAATAATCCTGGACAACAGATTGTGAACATCTGTCAAGCAAGGAAGCAAATCATATAATCACATCAACACAAATCAATGGTAGCTGGTTTACAATAGATGAAAATAGGATGAGACATTACAGTCGCCGGTGACAGAAGGGCATGGGCTGTCAAAACAAAGATATGCTGTATAGGTCTTCTGTATGAACTTAGTTCTTCTTTTTGCACAGACTTCGGACATACTTCCATTTTGTTCTCTGTTTAAGTTAACTATAATTTTTTCTTAAAAAGAAGAAGTTAACAGGATTTAGGAAACTATAGGTATTCTATTACTGATACACTGATAAAGAGATGAGGATTTTTTCCAATGGTTTGGTAAAACATAAGTTATTGAGAATTGGGAGAAATTATTTTTTGTTTTGTTCAAACAAGAGGGATAACATTAAAATGTCTCCGTGATGTTGAAACATTATAGGGAAACTAATGCTAACTGAATCACAAACAATATTGGCTGTAAAAATTCAAACATTATAGTTGAGGAACAACTTTATGTGATGTGTTTTGTTTCTTAAACTGACCAGAACTAGGGTCCTTTTACCAAATAAAAGTCTAAATACACAAATATCATACAACTATTGATATACATTCACACTCATTGGTAGTAATTAATATTACTGTTTACTAAGTTAGTTCTGGTAGCACAACCAATGGGCTACATGCTTTCCTTGCCCCAAGGAGCTCAGTATTTAATAACAGACAGTCAAAGACTAGGGGAAAGATTAAGATGGTACTTGCCATAATATCTTAATTTCCACATGACTTGCAGCTTCACCACTACTAAAAGGAATAACCAGACATAAGCGCCAATTCTGTGGGTGCTCCGGGAGTAGCACCCACCAGCCATAGCTGTTCAGCAGCACCCCAAATCGCCTAATCGGTGGCACTTCCAAACAACTGATCGGCAGCTGAGGGAGGAGCTTGGGGGAGAGTGGAGAGCAGCGAGCAGAGGGTGGACAGGGGTCTGAGGGAGGGGAGTGGAGCAGAAGCAGGAAGAAGCAGAGCAAAAGCGTGGCTTTGGGGGAGCTGTCGCAGTGGGAGTGAGAAGAGACAGAGTGAGGGCGGGGCCTTGGGGTAGGGGCCGGAGCATGGATGGGGCCTTGGGGAGGGGACGGAATGGGAATGAGAAGAAGGCAGAGTGAGGGCGGGGCCTTGGGGAAGGGGCAAAGCAGGGGCAGGGCCTCAGGGTGGAGCACCTTGGAGGAAAAATAAAAGTCATTGCCTGTGCAACCACATCATCCATTTATGGAGGGACATGAGATTATTTAGCACTGAACTACCTGAAATAGTTTCAGAGCAATAATAGGTCTAATATAAAGGTGAAGCCTCATTAATCTCTCTCCTAGGTCTACAAAAGTTACAGGGGAATACATTTGTGAGTACAGTGGAATGTTCAGCCTGACAGCCAGTCTCATGTTATGTCTTTAATCTCAGAACTGCCTAGATGTGATGCGTCAAAAAGCATGAAATTGAAATCTTTCCTGAGAAGCAACTGTAAGATAGTAAAGTTCAATTAGGTTCAATATCCTTCAAGGCTACAGTAGGCCTTTTGCTCCTTCTGATAAAGGATGAGTATCTCTCACAATTAACTAAGTTTTCAATATGAATGAAAAATGCCAAAGGCCTGAACATTGATGTGAACCCCCAACCAATTCACAACTGATGAAGTATATCTGAATGATTCCAGGTTAAATTGTCTGAGATGTAATTGTCCTCAGGATCCCTAATACTATAGGAGAAAGAAAAAGATGCATTTATCCAGATCAATATACTGCAAAATATTCCCTAACAGCAGAGAGATTTGGCAATGTTCCAACACTAGAAATTTTAATCAGGCCTGGATGAAAATCTAAGATTATTTATTGCCATACATATATAATGTATATCTCTATTGGAGGACAATATATTTAAGAGATGGAGTAATTCAGTTAGTCTATAAAACCATTAAAACAACCAGTTCTGTTTTCTGTGTCCTAATCAAATGCTCCAACTAATTATAACAATCAGTGAATCAATTAACTTTTGGGGCAATTTACTCTTAAGAACTATTTTGCAAACACAGAAATTATTTTTGTACCCCATGAAAAGGAAACATGAACTTGTATTATCATGGCTGTTTTATTATTATTATTATTATTATTATTATTATTATTATTTTATTATATGCATAGAAACAGCAGAGGTCTAGGATCTTTACAGACAGGTAATAAGACTTGGTCCTTGCCCCAAGGACTTTAAAAATCTACCCAGGGAGAGACTGAAATGTGACAAAAATTTGTGTTACCGAATGGTTTATTCCTTTGTTCTCTTCATTAGATTTGTTTGGGATATTTTAGCATTATTTAGCATTGGTGTAGGAAAGAGACAGAGAGGGAAGGACTACATTTATAGATCTTTTTGAAGATGTGCATTCTAAGAAGGGAGCTGAAGCATAATAAGTTGGAGGTATGGGTAGACCTGGTCAGAGAAGAGGTCCTGCACATAGGGGTTCATGTGGAAGACGGAAGAAGATTTGTAGGATACATCTCATCCAAAAAGGTCAGGTGTGCTGTCTAACACTGTGGCAAGAATATCATATGAAGTAGCAGGGTCAAGAAGAATGTTACCTTTCTGTTGTATGCAATGTTGAGTATTTATTTGGCTAGTAAGGACCTGATTCCAATTCTAGAAAATGAAGAGAAGTGGGATGAAAAAACAAAGTAAGGTATCTAGGCTTGATCTAAAGCCAGTTGAAGTCAATGGAAGTCCTTGACTTGCAGAACCAATATGTTGTTATTCACCAGATTTTGCATAGTGAAGCATGTTCTTAATTAGATATCACAGCAGGAACCAATTATATGACTGTACTCTGGCCTGAAATAGCCACCACCATGTTGGACTTCCCAGGGTGCACTTCATCATCCTCAGTGTTCAGCAAACAGGATTAGAGAGAAGAATGAGCTTCCTGTGCCTTCTCCTTCCATTGTGTTCTCACACACAAGCAGCTAGAATGTGGGCCATATATTTCAAGGTACTACTATAGTTCAACACTTATTCCAGCTCTGATAGAGCTGTGTTTAGCACTAGAATGTTGGTTTTAAATGTACTACATGGGAAATATGTCCAAGGAATTTATGTATAAAACTGCTCTGCACTGCTTTAAACATTACTCCCTAAGGCTCAACTCACTAAACTGTTGTTTGTTCTTTATGTGTCTTATACACTTAAAAAGAAAATCCCAACACTGCTAGTGTGATTATCAAGTAGGGTGGCCAGATGTTCAAACCTACCAGGAAAGACTGCTCCGAAAATATTTCATGCCTACAGGTATTGTGAAAAATATTGAATTGCCATTTTCTATTGTCTTCACATAGCGCAAAGCACAGGGAAACAGTGGTAAAGTAACAAGCGAAGAAATCAGAAGAACAAGCAAGGGCAGGTATCGAAAAGTCTGACTTGTCATTTTCATTATCGTTTCTGATAATGTAACTGATTTGACTCCAAAATGGAAGCTGGAGAATTGTATTTTAATATGCAATATTATATTAAATATATAAACTGCTTCTGATGTTACTCAGTGCTTTATGGAAATATGAGGGTATTTTGCAAATAGTCTTAGTGATTAATACCACCAATATGAATGCAGTATAAATCATGTCAGACCTTCCAATCTAGTACCTGACAAAAAGTCAGTGTGTATTAGTTCTGACTTGTTGCCCAGTGCTGTTCAACCTTGACCTGAGTCTCAGTATACCAAAGGAATTAAACCTATTTGGAAAACAATGATCCATGTAATATGTCTATAAAGAAGTATATAGAAATTGAAGGACTTTCAAGACAGCAGATGCTTGTTTTGCAGTTCAGTGTCTACATTAGCAAAAGTTGTCCACTCCTGAAGGGCAATGTTATTCTTGTTAGTTAGTTCACCACCCTTTAATTATTTTCCATTTTACTACAAGACACATGTTGAGTATTGCTGCATTACAGTCATTCTGGCCCAGCGTAGATTTAGGCCTTGAAGTGGTAGTTGCCCATCATGAAACTTTCTTTCCCAGAGTTTTACCTTTGAGGACTTTTTCTTAATTATTTTATTAGGAAAGATTTTTTTTTCCTATGCTTTGGGGTTTCTTCCAAGAAAGCATTTGTAGTCATAATTAAGAAATGTGTTAAGCTTTCTGTCAATTAGCTTAATTGATGTAAAAAGCTGATTGGGTCCTGGGAGGGTTGGCTCTCCCCAGCTGAACCTTATCAAAGAATAGCTTAGTGCAAAAGGAGGAAGAAGCCAAAACATATAAGACAGCCAGAAAAGCTAACAAAGCTTCAACAGAAGTTGAAAATCAAAACTCACATGCACAGACTACTGTGTAGGTGTTTTAAAAAAGTACTCAAGCATTTTTAAAATGTTTTCATTCTAGTGCATGGCAGCAGCATAGTTTAAAAATAAGCATATAAGTGAAGAAAAGAAATCTGTGTTGGTATAAAAGATTTATCTGGAAATATTATCAGAATCTGTGAAGAAGAAAGGTTTTCCAAAAGGAGATGCTCAGAGAGCTCTGATAGTCTGGAGAAAGAGCTTGGTTTCTACTGGAAAATCTCCTTGTGAATTCCAGAGGTAAGGGAGATCATAGGATACCAGATGACCTTTATCTGAATGTATTATGTGACTTGGAGTCTTGTATGTAATCTAGTGAAAGCCAGCCCATGATGAACACATGAATGCCAAAAGTGGGATAAGAAAGAGTATTTGAATATTTGGCTCTCCACTTGCACAATGGAAAATTCTATTCTGTCTGGGCTAATGATAGATATGATGTGAACATGAGCATAGTCACTCAAGGTATGTCTGCACTGCAAAAAAAAGACCGATGACAGTGAGTCTGAGAGCCCAGGTCAACTGACTCTGGCTCACACTATGGGGCTAAAAACAGCAGTGCAGACATTTGAGCTTGGACTGGAGCCGACCTTTGAGCCCCTTCCCCCTTGCCAGGTTTCAGAGTCCAGGTCCCAGCCCAAGCCCAAACATCTACACTGCTAGTTTTGGCCCTGAAGCATGAGCCCCAGTCAGTTGACGATGGCACTGCAACCCACTGCCATGGGGTTTTGATTTTTTTTTTTTGGCAGTGTAGAGATATCCTCAGATAAATAATTAAATGACTAATCTAAAATATTTCAGGGATGCTCCAATGTTTTCCAAACAGAACTCTTGCTCTACAAGGTCTAAATGGAGCAAGCACGACAGGACTGGGGGCCAGGTGGTACTGAGTTCCAGTTTTGCTGATGGAGAAGAGGGGCTCATTCATCACTTGTACCTGAGGTTACACTGCAGCTCAGTCTCTGACCCAGGATTATAACCTAGTCCTCTTAAATTTTAATCCTCAGACTACTTTGATAGACCTCAGTGCCCTCCCAGCAAGTTCACTTTATTGTATCTCAGCCTCTCCATCTTTAAAAAGGAGATAATAATGATTCACCGAGAGAGCCACATTATCACCTTCTTGGGTGAGCAGCAAAGAGTCCTGTGGCACTTTATAGACTAACAGACGTTTTGGAGCATGAGCTTTTGTGGGTGAATACCCACTTTGTCAGATGCATGTCATGCATGTCATGCATCTGACGAAGTGGGTATTCACCACGAAAGCTCATGCTCCAAAACGTCTGTTAGTCTATAAGGTGCCACAGGACTCTTTGCTGCTTTTACAGATCCAGACTAACACGGCTACCCCTCTGATACTTCTTGGGTGAGTTGAAGTTGGAACTTGATTTATTGGCCTTCTCTTTTTATTGGCTTGAGGATGTACATGGGAAAGACAGTTAACTTTCTACAAACATTTGAATGCAGACCACTAACACTACGTATGTGATCACATCCAGGAAGGAAATCCGAACAGGAAGAATAAGGGTTAATACTGCAGCAGCATCCAGCAAAATGACAAACTATGCATGTATGGCTTCCAGAAATTACATGCTGCATGGAACAGGCTGCACAAGCTGAGGAGGCTCTCAGGGAGTGGCTACTGCTGACTGGTTTCTTGCTGACCCCTGTGGTGTAGGGTTCTCAAGGGAAAAATGAGACACAGTCTAGGATTCATGATTTTTTTCATACATTTTTCTTCTCTGAATTGTTTTGGTGGCTCTTCGATTTGATCAGAGAATTGTTTGAAATAATGACAGTAATTTTTTCTGATTTGCAAATGAGTCAGGCAGGGACTTGTTCATTACTCAGTAAGATATGGACTTAGGAAACAGGAGACCTGGGTTATTAGAGTGGTCAGAAAGTGGGGATTTCTTTTTCACAGTAAATTGCAACTCTTTGGTGAAAAATTGCAAACCAAAAATTTTCAACTGAAAATTGAAAAATTCAGCTGCAAACTCAAAATTTTGATCTAGATATGCTGCCATGGTGTCTCATGGGAGTTGTAGTTTCAGTGCCTCATGATTCCATTCTTCTCTATGGGCCAACCTCCCTCTCTGGACTACATTTCCCATGATCCACGATGGGCATCCTTGTTAAGCAACCGTGGTTCATCATGACAATCCCTGTGTGTGATGTATCATGGGAGATGTAGTACACTTGCGGAACATGACCCATAGAGGAGGAAGTGGGCATGAGGTATTCAAATTACTACTCACAGATGGCTCTATGGCTGCATTTCCAAATTGATTTTTTTCAGTTTTCAACTGGAATCTTTCTGGTTTGGGGGTGTTTGCTTTTGCACTGAAAAACCAAAAATTTCTGTAGGAAGCAGATACTTTTAGCAAAAAAAACGGTTTAGTTAAAAATTCAATTTTTCTGCCAAAAACCAGCTTTAATAGGAAATTTTTGACCTTTGTTCTAATGCTGTTTCTATCTGTTATCTAAGTTGCTTTGTGAGCTTGGCCAAATCACTGGACTTCTGAACATCTGTCTCCACATGCGTAAAACAGCGAAAATGGTTATTTGCCTGCCCCACAAGGGGGCTATATGAATTAAATAATTAAAATATATTCAGTTGACTTTATTCACTTTGAAAAGGTGCTATCTCAGTATTATGAAGAGCCCCAACAGTTTGTTGGAGCAGAAAGTAGCACTGTACAAGGGAGAATAAACAACCTAAGCAATGTCCTAACTCTGCTGCCACAGTCTGAAAGAGAGTGGCTTTTTCTCTGTATATATAAACTGAGGAGCTGTGTGAGAAATTAATGGGAGAAGATGTCTGGCAGAAATATTTTCTAAAGAAAGCGAAGATGATTTAAACAGCTTGTATTGTAGAGCACATTGTGAGTTAAAAAGCAAGTCAGATCTGAAGACTGAATTGTACTGCAGCTACAGGTGGTAGAAGAAATGTTAGTTAGCATAATATTATATATTGCAGAGGTGGCCAAACTTACTGACCCTCCAAGCTACATACAATTTTCAGAAATTCGAGAGCCTCAAGACACACACAACCTGCCAAGTGTGGGGTGACACCTGCTGGGGGGCTGGGGTTTCTGCCCCGATCTCTCCCCTCCTCCCCTTCCCCCACAGGGCTAAAGCCCCGAGATCCGCCTCCCTGAAGGGCAGAAGCCCCTAACCCCACTGCAGGGAAGAAGCCAGGAGCTTCCCTCCCCAGTCTGATAGGCAGAGAATGGGAGATGTGGGGTGCTCTGCTGTATTAACACAGAACAAAAAGATAGTCCCTGCCCCAGAGTGATTTCAATGCTTGAGAGGCAACGTGTTAAGTAGCTCTAATGTAAATCATTAGAGATCTTGGCAGTCAGGGCAAATGTAGATTAGTGTGTGCTGAGTTAAAGCTAGTTCCCTATAGAACTGAAGGAATTTATAGGCAGTAAAAGCCACTAATAGTGTAACAGCATGTGAGACAAGTGTAACCAGTATTCAGTCTATGCACTAAATCCAATCATCCCAAAGAAAAGGGCAAAGATGTGCCAAGTCCTGCTGACCAGGACAGTGCCCCAGCTGCAACACACTGTGTACGCATTAGCTTCACATAGTTGAATAAAAACTTTTGAAAATTACATTACACATAAGAAAAGGGATAAATCCCCAAAGAGACTCTAGACCAAGGGTGGACACCTATGGCACGCGTGCCAAAGGCGACAGGCAAGCTGATTTTCAGTGGCACTCACACTGCCTTGGTCCTGGCCACCAGTCCGAGGGGTTCTGTATTTTAATTTAATTTTAAATGAAGCTTCTTAAATATTTTAAAAACCTTATTTACTTTACATACAACAATAGTTCAGTTATATAGTATAGACTTATAGAAAGAGACCTTCTAAAAACATTAAAATGTATTACTGGCACACAAAACTTTAAATTAGAGTGAATAAATGAAGACTCAGCAAACCACTTCTGAAAGGTTGCCGACCACTGCCCTAGACAAAGGTTGAAATGTAGTCAGTGGTCAGAGACACACACATTCAGCTATTATATGTGGCTGACTCTGGGCCCAGATGTGCAGCTATTACTCACATTGAGTTGTAGTCACATTCAGAAGTCCCGTTAATTTCAGTGGGATGATCCATGTGAGGTAAGTACTACTTTGAAAGTGGGCAAAGATTTACAGAATTAGACCCTCTGACAATACCTGACATACTATATAGTGTCTGCCACTCCCTGGTAGTTGGAAGGTTTAAAGTGATGTCCTGAGAGTGTCTCTGCTATAGCTCATGCACTACACAGCTCCTTGAAGGTATTTTACCTTACTAAGTTGTAAGGCTTCCAGACTCTGCTGTTCAGACAGTATATCTCCTCCACCTCCCCAGGCAGTATATCTCCTCTACCTCTACTTCATCAGAGGCAAAATCTGTACAATTTACTACTCTTAAAATGTATACAATTTCCTATCTTTTTAATGTGAGTCTCATGCATTCTATACTAGTAGATGGTAAGAGAGTTCTCTAACCATGGGTGCAGCCCAGGCAGATGTTCAGCCTTCAGATTTCTTGCATGCTTAATTGCTAAAAGAAATGTCTAACTGGGTGGTTATATGATGTTCTGTGGAGAGTAGTTGTATTTGCCTCAAGCACCTTCCTACAGAGTTTTAAAGTACTAATTTTGAAAGTTTGTGCCTCTGTCCACTTCATGTCAACTCCCAACTCTTTATATTATAGACACCTAAGGCATATTATATCCCTTATAAAGATAAATGAAAGGAAAGTGCGGGAAGGATAAGACAATGGTTTTCCCTCAAGCTCTTCTCTTGTCCTTTCCCCCTCCCATATTACATTCCTTGTATCCTGTGTGTTTTATTATAGAAGACATACACTACGATTTTCTTTCTCGTCTGTATTTTTCTTTTTCTCTAGTTCCAAACCTGATTTCTTTTTAAATGGGCTGAAGACAAAGAAAACTCTCTTGTATTTCCTTATTTCCAAACACAGGATGAAATTCAGCTCTGGAGTATGTTGATGTAACTCCCCTGCAAGTCTCTGGTCAAACTCTGCAGTAACATAGACAGTGGTGGCATAAGTTACACATTGGGTGAAATGCATGTAATGGGTCATTATATTACACTACTGCCAACGTTCACTGGCTCTGCAAAATTAAAGTAACTTCCACTCACAGGAACCAGCAAAAAGATTCAGAGGTCAGTCTGGGAGAGGCAAGATGGTGCACAGCTGTAGTCTGAGTGAGCAGAAGATTTTAACCACCACAGCTGTTCTACCAGCTTCACAGCCTGTTCCTTGCTGAAGGAAACTGCCCCATTTTTCACATATAATGGCTCAATTTTTTGACAAATATTGATACACATTAAATTGTGACAGCTCAGCATGGTACCCACCATCTGAGAATGAGCACCAGATCCAACAGTCCTTTCACACCCCAATCTCACATCAACGTCAGTGGCTAATCTGGGAATGCTAAGACTCCAAAGTTCAGATCTGGTTCCCTACATTATACTGCAAGTGTTTTACTGAAGAATAAGTCTGTTGTCCCCAGGACTCTAGAGAAATGAGATATAAGTGGAAGTTGTCACAGTATGCAATATTTTAATTGAATAAATGCATTATTTAGTATTAAAATGGATGTGTTGCATCAAACATGGCTGTAAATCTGGGAGAGAGCAAATGCCCACATCCGCTCTGTAAATGATGCCTCTAGTTAGTCCCCAACAATGGTGATAACGGACTGTCGAACTGGCAATTAAAATGTTCACTCTACCCCATCTTCTCCTCCCTCCCTCTGTTCCTGCTTCTGTTGTTGCAGCGAGGAAGAAACAAAAGAGAATCTGGACAGGCATCATTCACCTTCACAATTCAGGGGGCAAGAAAAGTGGGTAGAACAATGTAGAGCAAATTAAACTCTAGGGTAACAAAGATTTGATTTTCATTACAACCACGCACATGGGTAACAAAGACTGTAACACCAAGAAAGAACACTTGTATATATAAGAGAGTTCAGTATTAACACTAGGTCCATATTAGCCATGGCACCCACCATCTGTATATTACTATATATTCATGCCTGACCCAAATAGAACCACACTAAGCTTCATGTCTCCACTGGCTTTATGTTGTGTTCACTGCCTGGTAGGTTTAAATGTGCCACAGTAACTAGTATTCCATGCTGACACTCGAGCTCAAACTCAGCTGTGGGTACCTGAGTTGTGTCTGCAAATCATGCACAGTTAAAGCATGAGAAGTGGAGCCACTGGATGAAATGATGCCCTTGGACACAATAATGGAAGGTTTCCACAAGCAACAGGTGAGCACTCAGACTTTCCAGGCACCGAAATAGGCACCTACGTTTGAAAATGCATAGCTTTCATTGCAAAAGCAACAGCAAGCCTTTGGGGGAGTGGTCCCCTAGCTATAAAAGAAAAAAATTCCCACCTAAAATAAGCCAGACTGCACCTGGATAAAATATCCTACAACACCTTAGTTCTATCATCAGTTAAAGGGGCTGAACATCTCTCAAAGATCTTCCTGAAGGTGCATCTGCAGACTCATTCCACTTTTAGTCTGGGTAAGGAAAGGTTCTTGATGATGTGGGGAAAAATCCTCTTTTAGATGGACTGGCTTTTTTATGCCTTCTTGTCTCTACAGCACAGTCCATTACTGTGTGAAGGATACAGCTTTTCCAAATGCACAGCAGTGTGATGACAGATCAGCTATTATGATATGTGACCACAGACCAACCCTCATAAAATTCTCTTTTTAGAACAAAATTGTATTCAGCACAATGAAAACCCTAACAAGGAAGTGCTTTCTGACAGTTTGGCTTTTCAGGCTATTTCAATGCTGAGATTTTTTTCATAATTGTATTACTAACTGAACCCTGGAGTAAAATGCTTACTTCTATGATTAGAGATCAGCGATGTGGAGTGCTGTGGATTCAAAATGTACAGGAACTGCCAAAGTTGTCAACAATTTTGAAGAAATCTGAGAAGCACCAAAAAAATTGAGTGGCTGAAAGAAAAAAGTAGAAAAATTAAAGACCCAATTTACTCTCTGTGTTAGTCCAGTTTTCAACCAGTAAATTTCACTGAAGTCTGTGGAAATGAAAAGGTGGAAAACTGCAATAAAACTTCAGGACCAGACTTCAAAGAGAAACTGCTAAGCTTCAGTTCATCTTGCAAATTTGACACCATCAGCTCAGGATTAAACAAAGACTGTGAATGTCTAGCCAACTACAAAAGCAGTTTCTCCTCCCTTGGTGTTCACACCTCAACTGCTAGAAGAGGGCCTCATCCTCCCTGATTGAACTAACCTTGTTATCTCTAGCCTGATTCTTGCTTCCATATATATACCTGCCTCTGGAAATTTCCACTACATGCATCTGACAAAGTGGGTATTCACCCACGAAAGCTCATGCTCCAATACGTCTGTTAGTCTATAAGGTGCCACAGGACTCTGCTTTTACGGATCCAGACTAACACGGCTACCCCTCTGATGCAATAACACAGTGGTGAATCAGACCCTAAATACAATATTGCCAATTCTCATATTTGGTGCATTTCTTAAATCCCCAGCTCTGAAATCATGTTAATTGGGAATTTTCTGATGAAACTGGGTTTTATTTGAAAATGTCAGTTTGTCAAACCCAAAATGTTTCATGGAAGCATGAGGTTTAATGAACTTTCCATGAACCACAGGCAGGTGCTGTGAGAGCCCAGGATTCCAGGCTGTGGGAAGATGAGGCCCTGAAACATAGACCTATGTACAGCATTATCCCACTGTGCGCTTAGTAACTGAAACTGGGTCAGAAATTAATCAAGCATGTTGCGGAAAACATAATGGATAGTGGCTGTGTGAATGCTATGCCACAACTGATATTAATGACACAAGAAAGGGCTGGGCTCGACTGGTACAAAAGGAACTGATTACTGAGGTAGTATGGCCTGTGCTATAGGTTATCATATTTTTTCCATAGCTGGTAACATTTGCCCTACAAATGATGCTGGGTTCTGCGTGCCTGTTAGCAGTACCATTCACACAGGAACTCATGCCTCTGGCCAACAAGTGAAGGCAGCACCATCACTGAAATGATCATCCCACATGAATGCTTGCAAGACTTTCTGATTGAACTGTTCCCCTCGTGGAACGCTTGCAATTGGATATACATGATTTGGTGGCGAGCACTAAAGAATCTCTAATACTAATAACTCAGTTGATCCAGAAACAGGTGAATGAAATAGAATATATCCAAAGAGAGGTGGAAACACCCTGGTGGGCAGTTCCGGAGGATGTGACTTTACCTCCAGTGGTCCAAACCCTTAGCATAATCCTGATGGGGATCCAGGCCCTAACAATTGTTGTTCTCATGGGAATGTGCTGCTATATGTTGTCAAACCAAGAAAGCTAAGCTACAGCGTCGCATGAAGAAGGGGATGGAAATGGCAATCAATACTGCTGTGGTTCAACCAAATAATCATTTCAAGGAGTAAGATGTAAAGTACATATTGCTCAGTATATAAGCCCCCTTCATATATCATATAGGATCATTTATTATCCATATAGCAATCATGATAGATAGTCATTTATGTTCATATATTCATGTTATCTAGATAGTTTAGATATCTGTCTTTCTTAATGAAGCCCTTAGTATTGACTAACAAATATCAGAAAAGGCTGTCTCATACCATTCAGTGAAGTTAACAATGCACAAGCACAGACCCCACACCTCAGTCAAGGCCTTGGGCCTAACATTCCCATAAGGGACTAAAAAAATAATAATTGGACAAAATCTGTCTACCTGTTGTATGAGGGAATGTGCAGACTAAGGGACGGATGGGACATGAACGTATGGATAGCAAAATAAAGTAACCACATAACTGTGTTTAGCCCACTGGGGTATCTTTAGTCCATGAATTATGCTTTATTCTCCCCATAAAAAGACAACAAGTGGGGGAATGTGGGAAGATCAGGCCCTGAAACATAAACCCTTGTATCAGTGACCCGGTATAAGGCCTAAGGCCTGAACTAAAGTAATGGCCAAGACTTTGCTAACATAAAGCAAAGTTAAGCTGTGAGCCAGAGGCAGGCCCTGCTCACAGAAGCTGGCAAAGAAAGAGCTGAAGTTGCAAAAATACACATACCTAAAAGTACTGGACACTGGAGATACCAGAACACTCCGATACTTGCACATTCCACACACATAACAAGGAACAGGCTGACCCTTCCTAAAGACAGGTGCAAAAGGGTAATATAATGGATAGAATTGTTTTGTTTGAACCAACATGTACAAGATGTGAGGCAGCACCTTCCTACATAGAGGGTTTGCACCTCAATACATCAGGAATGATGTGTAACTTGTTTGTACCTGGGACGGTGTGTCTGTCCAGCCTAGGGGGCAGTGGAGTGTCCGGCCACTGACTGAGCTGTGTCCATTGACAGAGGGCACATATTTGCAGTATATCTTTTAGTGTCTGCTGGAAAATATCACTGTGCTTTGTTTGACAATAAACCTGGCTAGGACTTTTCAGCTTGGAAAGGAGGAGACTAAGGGGGGATATGATAGAGGTATATAAAATCATGAGTGGTGTGGAGAAGGTGAATAAGGAAAAGTTATTTACTTGTTACCATAATATAAGAACTAGGGACCACCAAATGAAATTAATGGGTAGCAGGTTTAAAACAAATAAAAGGAAGTTCTTCACACAGCACAGAGTCAACCTGTGGAACTCCTTGCCTGAGGAGGTTGTGAAGGCTAGGACTATAACAGAGTTTAAAAGAGAACTAGATAAATTCATGGTGGTTAAGTCCATTAATGGCCATTAGCCAGGATGGGTAAGGAATGGTATACCTAGCCTCTGTTTGTCAGAGGGTGGAGATGGATGGCAGGAGAGAGATCACTTGATCATTACGTGTTAGGTTCACTCCCTCTGGGGCACCTGGCATTGGCCACTGTCGGTAGATAGGATACTGGGCTGGATGGACCTTTGATCTGACCCAGTATGGCCATTCTTATGTTCTAATGTTGGTTATGGCCATGTTCGTACCTTATCGGAGTCTGTGGTCATTGGGGGTTGTCTCAGGGTCTGCTGTGCCAGTGATCTGCAGCGCTGGGGCAGCACACAGAAGGAACACACGCATGTAGCCGACTGCTGTCATCACTGACTAAAGCAGAGCCCCACACCAGTGGCGTCTGACAACACAGGATATCAAGCTCTGAGCAGCCCTGCCATGTGAATGGGCCCAGGGATTCCACAGCTTCCAGGATCCTTGCTGCAGAGCCTGAATCCTGGAAACCTTGGGTGATCTCAGGGTTTCTAGGGTCTGTAGCTTCTGGACAGCCCCACCATGCAGATTGCCCCAGCCTACAACCAGGGTTTCCAGATTGCCAGGGCACCTGGCTGCCTGACTTCTCAGCTTGGTGAGCCAGCTGCCCCAAAATTAAGGTAGCCGAGGGAGCCAGTTGGCCTGGTAGTCTGGAAGCCCTGGGGTCCCTGGCTTGGGCATTCTGCATGTCAAGGTTGTCCTGAAGTTATGGACCCTGGAAGTCCTGGCATCTTAGGAATGTAACTGACTTGATTCTAAAGAAATTTGAGTGTAAATACCAAAAAGAAGCACAGGAGTTGCTTAGGTACAACAGGGTATAACTAACACTGTGCAAAAACTGCTAATGTAAATTACCATGTGTTTTGGCCATTTCTGGTAGTTTTGGGCTCCCATAATTACAGGGAATCACTGCAGGGAAATAAATCCTATCAGGCTCCACCTCCTGTGATGGAAGAAGTTGGCTGAAACTCCACAAGGGAAACTTTCTGCAGATTTCTGGCTTCTATAGGTATTTCAGTGGGAGGAGGTTATTGGGAGTTAGCAAATTATGCCATTGGCTTACCCTTTAAGAATTTGCTTTTTTTGGTTTCTTAAAACAGCTCTTGCAAATTTGTTAGACATGGGGTAAAATTTTCAAAAGCTTCTAAGTGACTCAAGAGCCTAAATCAGCTTCCAAAGTGGATTATTGAGATTGCAAACACTGTCAAGTTAATTCAGGAGAATTGTCTTGTGTGGAGGAAGGGAATTTTAATTAAAAAACAACAAAAGTTAGCATGAAAAAAAACCCCAAAACCTGCATAGACAAGCCGTAGTTTGAACTGGCTTTCAATGAGACAGGCTTCTAAGAGTCTTAAGTCACTTCTGAAAACAGGACTTGTGTGCTTTTGAAAATGTTATCCGTGATCTCCTCTTTGAGAATCAATGCGGATAAGCTGCTGGACTCTTAACTCTCCAAGGCATTTTTTTTCCTCTCTTTCTGGCCAGTGTTGTCTCTGTCATCTTCCCTATCACTGATGTTGCTCTTACTGGTTTAAAGTTTCCTGGATCTTCCCTATCTCCTGTGTATATTTTGTTTTCCCTTCTTTGACCTATGATGCAGATGTTACTTTTTTTTCTGGCTCACTGGTCCCTGTTTTCTGAATGATTTTATCAGCAGAAGATTCTTCTGTCTGTGTCTTTTATGCCACTGCCTAGTGAAATTATGCAATTATAGTCTGTTGGAGGATTTTCAATTTTAATTTTAACCTAATCTCTTCAATATCTTTATTGATATATTTTTGATTTTCTTCTTTTTCTCTTGGAAATTTAAGCCTGTTTCTTTAACCTATCCTTCTGCCTACCTTGTGAACATGAAACCAAAGATTTTATTTCATTTTGGGGGACAGATTCATCTCTGAAGTCAGTAATTGCACATTTTACCTCTAAAAGTCCTGCTGTCTCTTTCACTGATCTCGTGTTCTTTTAAGTGTTTGAACCGTCTCTTATTTATCTTAACCTCTAATACAATCTTCCTTGCAAACTGTAAATTGATTTTTCTTATATTTTATGCAACCTTAAGTTCCTTCAGTAGTGCTTCTGATCCTCCATTATATCTGATGTTTTATGCTTTAGCATTCATGCTATAGACTTACATTACTTCAGATTAGTAATTTATTGTCCTCTTCATGCTTATTTGTTGTAAATTTCCAGGAAACATGAACCTTGTTAACCATTCACAAGGTAGAATTAGCTCTTTACTCCACTAAACATGATCAGAAATCCAGCCAGATCCATTCATTTATGAAAGCATAGTTCATCCGTGACAAGAACAACCTTGAGAACGATAAGGTGTTTCATCTCAAATCTTAACCCAAGGTATATAGTAATGGTTATCTTCAGAATGACAATATGCCTCCTAGAGACATGGATGGCATTTAACAAAGCAATAAAACATAATGGGGATGGAGTTATTAAGAGGTGATCTTTCCCATTAGCAGTTGAGAGTTTCATGGTGCTGTACAACTGGTTGTATAGGGATTATCCAGAAATGTGATGATTTAATGAAGATTGTCTTGAGGTACCTTATAGATGTATTATTTGGCTACCCCTTTAAATTCATTGCCCTTGAATCTGCTGATGTAAACAATCTAAATGTAATGGGACAACTATTGTGTATGATGTTTATAAAAGGTAAAGTTTTCAAAAGCACCTTAGACCCATTTTTAAGAAGTGCCTTTGGTACCGAAGTCTCATTAAACGTCAGTTGGAGGTAGGATCCTAACTGCTAAAGCCACTTTTGAAAATGAGACTTAGGCTGCCAAGTCACTTAACTACTATCTACATACTACACTACTATACTATCTACATATCTACACTACTACGCTGCTATCTACATACTACACAGACCACAGTGAGAGATTATGTCATACTCTATCAAAAAAACTGAGGAACCACCTGATCAGCATCCTATACAGCAAACAGGAAAACATTAAAAAAGAGCTCTCCAACCTGGAGACTCTCATTAATAACCAAACTTCTATACAAACGGACTTCACTAGAATAAGACAGGAGATCTACATTACTCACTTCACCGCTCTTCAAAGGAAAAAGGACTGTAAGCTGTCTAAACTCCTACCTGCCACATGGGGCCACAACAGTGGTACCCCTAGCCTACCCAGCAATATCGTCAATCTATCCAACTACACACTCAGCCCAGAAGAAAAGTCTGTCCTATCTCGGGGACTCTCTTTCTGCCCTGCCACCCCCACCAACATGATACAGTTCTGTGGCGATCTGGAAGCCTACTTTCGCCGTCTTCGACTCAAAGAATACTTCCAGGACAACACTGAACAGTGCACTGATACACGGGTGCCCTCCCACCAACA
Source organism: Gopherus evgoodei (assembly GCF_007399415.2). NCBI lineage: Eukaryota > Metazoa > Chordata > Testudines > Testudinidae > Gopherus > Gopherus evgoodei. Next base: position 105,522,183 of record NC_044324.1, read on the forward strand.
GCACAAGAAAAAGAACTCCACATGGACTCCTCCTGAGGGTCGAAATGACAACCTGGACCTATACATTGAATGCTTCCGCCGGCGTGCACAGGCAGAAATCGTGGAACAACAACATCACTTGCCTCACAACCTAAGTCGTGCAGAACGCAATGCCATCCACAGCCTCAGAAACCACCCTGACATTATCATCAAAGAGGCTGATAAAGGAGGTGCCGTTGTCATCATGAACAGGTCTGACTATCAAAAGGAGGCAGCCAGACAACTCTCCGATACCAAATTCTACAGGCCACTTCCCTCAGATCCCACTGAGGAATACACTAAGAAACTACAGCATCTACTCAGGACACTCCCTACACTAACACCAGAAGAAATCAACATACCCCTAGAGCCACGACCAGGGTTATTCTATCTACTACCCAAGATCCACAAACCCAGAAATCCTGGACGCCCCATCATCTCGGGCATTGGCACTCTCACTGAAGGACTATCTGGATATATGGACTCTCTACTCAGACCCTATGCCACCAGCACTCCCAGCTATCTCCGCGACACCACTGATTTCCTGAGGAAACTACAATGCATTGGTGACCTCCCAGAAAACACCATCCTAGCCACCATGGATGTAGAGGCTCTCTACACAAACATCCCACACACAGATGGAATACAAGCTGTCAGGAACAGTATCCCTGATGATGCCACAGCACAACTGGCTGCTGAGCTCTGTGCCTTTATACTTACACACAACTATTTCAAATTTGATGACAATATATATCTCCAGATCAGTGGCACTGCTATGGGCACCCGCATGGCCCCACAATATGCCAATATCTTCATGGCCGACCTGGAACAACGCTTCCTCAGCTCTCGTCCACTCACACCCCTTCTCTATCTACGCTACATTGATGACATCTTCATCATCTGGACCCATGGGAAGGAGACTCTGGAAAAATTCCACCATGATTTCAACAGCTTCCACCCCACCATCAACCTCAGCCTGGACCAATCTACACGGGAGGTCCACTTTCTTGACACCACGGTGCAAATCAGTGATAGTCACATTAACACCACTCTATATCGAAAACCCACCGACCGCTATGCCTACCTTCATGCCTCCAGCTTCCATCCCGGGCACATCACACGATCCATTGTCTACAGCCAAGCATTGAGGTACAACCGCATCTGCTCTAACCCCTCAGACAGAGACCAACACCTACAAAATCTCCACCAAGCATTCTCAAAACTACAATACCCGCACGAGGAAATAAGGAAACAGATCAACAGAGCCAGACGTGTACCCAGAAGCCTCCTACTGCAAGACAAACCCAAGAGAGAAACCAACAGGACTCCACTGGCCATCACATACAGCCCCCAGCTAAAACCCCTCCAACGCATCATCAAGGATCTACAACCCATCCTGGACAATGATCCCACACTTTCACAGGCCTTGGGTGGCAGGCCAATCCTTGCCCACAGACAACCTGCCAACCTGAAACATATTCTCACCAGTAACTGCACACCACACCATAATAACTCTTGCTCAGGAACCAATCCATGCAACAAACCTCGATGCCAACTCTGCCCACATATCTACACCAGCGACACCATCACAGGACCTAACCAGATCAGCCACACCATCACTGGTTCATTCACCTGCACATCCACCAATGTAATATACGCCATCATATGCCAGCAATGCCCCTCTGCTATGTACATCGGCCAAACTGGACAGTCTCTACGGAAAAGGATAAATGGACACAAATCAGACATTAGGAATGGCAATATACAAAAACCTGTAGGAGAGCACTTCAACCTCCCTGGCCACACTATAGCAGACCTTAAGGTGGCCATCCTGCAGCAAAAAAACTTCAGGACCAGACTTCAAAGAGAAACTGCTGAGCTTCAGTTCATCTGCAAATTTGACACCATCAGCTCAGGATTGAACAAAGACTGTGAATGGCTTGCCAATTACAGAACCAGTTTCTCCTCTCTTGGTTTTCACACCTCAACTGCTAGAACAGGGCCTCATCCTCCCTGATTGAACTGACCTCGTTATCTCTAGCTTGCTTGCTAGCACACATATATATACCTGCCCCTGGATATTTCCATTACATGCATCTGAGGAAGTGGGTATTCACCCACGAAAGCTCATGCTCCAAAACGTCTGTTAGTCTATAAGGTGCCACAGGATTCTTTGCTGCTTTAACTACTTTTGAAATTTTAATGGAATGTACCTAATTCTGCTCTGACTCTAGTGTAAAGCTGGAGGAATTCCACTGAAATCCATGGAGCGACTCCAATTTTCTATCTGAGTAAGTGAGAACAGAATTTGGTCCAATGGCTCTTTATGTTTCTGAGAAATACTTAACCTATAAATGTGAGTTCTGTAGGCAGAATGCCCACATAGTTGCCTCAGTTATCTCTGGTGCATTGTCACAAAGGAAGGCAGAGCATCAAAGTGACTGGAAAGGTATGCTAACTAGCCCAGAGGATAAACATGAGGACTTCTTTAGCATGAGTTTCTCAGTTTTGATATCAGAGATTCCCTTCTCACCTCTGCATCAGTAAGGCACATCTGTATTAGTTATCTGATGCTTTCCAAGATGTCTGTGAAGAGTGACACTTTATTGGGAGTTTTAGACTTCAGAATAATGTTATGTATTATTTTAGAGCCCCCTGCAGTGCATTGAACACTTCTTAGAACACATGGAAAGATATGGTCCCTGCCCCAAAGGACAGTTAGGGTGACAAAACAGTCAGGGTGACACAACAGGAGAGGGCAGGGAAAGACGAGCATGGCAAATCTGATAATTCAGTTCTTCATTTCAAGGCATGTGAACAGCTTGGTAGTTCTCTTAATGTACGTTTATGTTTAAGTATATGGTAATATTGGAGATGAAGATTATTATAGCTGGGAATCATTAGTGACTCACTAACTGTTGGCATGATAATCATGCAGTCATTTAGTGTGACTAACTACCACCTTGCCTTCTGCCCTATTTAGGTTGGATGAAATTGAGTGTCCTAATAATTGGGAGGAATATGTATCTATAAAGAGAGGTAGAGTTTTAGTAGTTCTTACATGTTAATTATATACTTACTAATAATTAAAGGTGTGTGTTGAGGTTTAACAAGCAGGCTAAATAAATATTCATTACATTGCTCTTAAATCTCAATATTCGTTAATGCCAAAGTTAGACAGTATGATCTCTCATAGGTATTTATGTAGCCTCATCATCACTTCACAGTCTTTATTTTATTTATCCTCACTACTCCCCTGTGAGGTAGGGAAATTCTAATATCCCCATATCACAGATAAGGAGCTGAGGAGCAAAGAGGTAAAGTGACTTGCCCAGTGTCACACAGGATCTTTGCAGGAATTGATTCCAGATCTCCCACAACCTAATCTGGCTCCCTAAGCACTGACTATCCTTCCTCTCTTAGATACTTAGAGTATCCATGAAAAACGAAAACCATTATATCTATTTATCTGTCATCTCTGTGGCCTGATCTATGAATTGTGTATTAATTATAAACTAGAATCCTGTGGTCACTTGTTAGCAGTTTAGTCATTACAGCATACCCTTATGCTCTGGTTAACTGCATATACTAAGGTTTTTCGGCCTTGTGCCTTATTTAACTAAGCTATTGTCTTACAGGCTTGACTTCTGTAGGTTCATTGATTTACTGTGTTAACTTATGCCTATGAATTACCTAGCAAATACCTATTCCTATCGGCTATACCTCCAAAGTGTTGGGGTATCTATACATATGTCTCTTTTTCCTCTGCACAGGCTGTGCTCTTTATGCCTCCTTGTTACCCAAATACTATTCCACATTTTTTCCAGACAGATCTCAGGTGACTTGTACAAAATTTGAGACTGTAAATGTGATCAAGGCTGACCTGTAACAATGGAGCATTCTGTTCCTCTCAATTTCGGAGACAATTAATTCAGTCATAATAAACTATTTCCCTAATCTGTTATACCCTTATCACTCCCCTTGGCATATTTAAAGATATTAACAGATCTTTCTCCCACTTTTGGTGGAAACATAAGATGCCAAGAGAAAATCTCATGAGTTGTGCTGTGTCTTGGCTTTACTCAATGTTTAATGTGATCATGCAGCTGCACAGCTCATCTGTCTTCATAGATGGTTATATGACTTGGACCTCATCGCAATGTGCCATATTGCATCCTCTGATGTCTTGCCAATTAAATTATCCTCTTTTCCTTTTATTCTGCCAAGACAATAGAACCAGGCAAAATAAGGTCGCACTTTCCAATTTTGGTGTTGAAATTTTTATCCAAGACATCAAAACACGTGAGAACCATCTCTCCTCTCACTGTCCTTAAGGCATAACCCTAGTATTCATTCGTTAAAGATCCAGGGTGTGTGTTTAGGTCAACGACACTAAACTTTATCTGTCAAAGACCTACTTTGTCACTGAATGGAGTCTGTCACTGAATTAAAAAAGAATGAGGTGTGAATCTTTCGGAATATAAAAATGCATGAAACAAAGTTACAACAAGCATTAATAAATTACTATTCCTATTCATACAATACTAAAATGTATTCATTAATAACTGTATAACAACATAGGATAATTAGTTGATTTTTTGTTGTTGTTTTAGTTTTCAGAAAGCACTTTCCATCCAAAATCTCAACGCAATTGGCATACTTTGATTAATTAAACATTATACCACCACTATGAGATAAAGAATATTGTCCCCATTGTATAGGTGGTGGAAATGAGACACAGAAAAATGGTATGTGCTGTTGTTGTAGCCCTGTTGGTCCGAGGTTATTAGAGAGACAAACTGGATGAAGTAATTCCTTTTATTGGGCCAACTTCTGTTGATAAGAGAGCATTCGAGCTTACACACAGCTATTCTTGAGGTCTGGGAAGTGTACTTGTCATAGGGCTTGTCTACATCAGAAAGTTGCAGCGCTGGTGAGGGAGTTACAGCGCTGCAACTTTGAAGGTGTACACATCTGCAGGGCACCACCAGCGCTGCAACTCCCTGTTTGCAACGCTGGCCGTACTCCCGTTTTGTCTCGGGTGTAGAGGATCCAGCGCTGGTGATCCAGCGCTGGTAATCCAATGTAGACAGTTACCAGCGCTTTTCTTGACCTCCGTGGAAGGAGGAAGCCTCTGGTAATCAAGCTGGTTTCCTTTCCCGGTTTGCTCTCTCGGTCCCGGAGCCAGCCAGCAAACCGCAGGGAAGGAGACCTGCTTGCTCGGGGTTCCGGGACCGAGAGAGCAAACCGGGAACGCCGCGGTTTGCTCTCTCGGTCCCGGAGCCAGCCAGCAAACCGCAGGGAAGGAGACCTGCTTGCTCGGGGTTCCGGGACCGAGAGAGCAAACCGGGAAAGGAAACCAGCTTCGCCGCGGTTTGCTCTCTCGGTCCCGGAACCCCGAGCAAGCAGGTCTCCTTCCCTGCGGTTTGCTGGCTGGCTCCGGGACCGAGAGAGCAAACCGCGGCGTTCCCGGTTTGCTCTCTCGGTCCCGGAACCCCGAGCAAGCAGGTCTCCTTCCCTACGGTTTGCTGGCTGGCTCCGGGACCGAGAGAGCAAACCGCGGCGTTCCCGGTTTGCTCTCTCGGTCCCGGAACCCCGAGCAAGCAGGTCTCCTTCCCTGCGGTTTGCTGGCTGGCTCCGGGACCGAGAGAGCAAACCGCGGCGAAGCTGGTTTCCTTTCCCGGTTTGCTCTCTCGTCCCGGAACCCCCCTTGAAGCCGCCCAACAGCGCTGCAGTGTGGCCACATCTAACACCACTTGCAGCGCTGGTTGCTGTAAGTGTGGCCACTCTGCAGCGCTGGCCCTATACAGCTGTACTAATACAGCTGTAACAACCAGCGCTGCAAAATTTTAGATGTAGACATGGCCATAGCTAAATAGAAGGTGGAACAGATTGTTTAGCATAAGTAGTTAACACATATTTCAAGAGACCATTTGAGGTGAAGTGGCCTGTTAACACTTCTCAGATCATGAGGAGGAAAGGAGAAAAAAAGACTGTGAGAGTGAAGGAGAAAGTTAGTGGGTTATATATGGTTGTAATAAGCTATAAATCCAGTGTCTCTATTCAGTCCATTATTTTTAATGTCTGGCAAAGTTATGAAGTTAAACTCCCAGGCTGGTCTTTTGAAAGTGTTGTGAAGGTTTCCTTTGAGGATGAGGACTGAGAGGTCAGATAGAGTGCTTATTTTGTGAAAAGTGTTCATTCACAGGTGATAAGGTGTTTTTGTCCTTAATCATTTTGGTGTGTGAGTTCACCTGAGAGCATAAAGATTGTCTCATTGCACCCACATAGTTGTTATTGGGGCATTTAGTGCAGTGGATAAAGTACACCACATGTTGTGATAGGTATGTGTATCATTGGTTTCATGGTGCAATTGTCCAGAAATTCGTCTTCAAGGTGGCTCATGATGAAGTTAGCATATTGGAGAGCCATCCTAGTACCCATGGCTGTTCCCATGGTTTGGTCAAAGTGTTTGTTGTTGAATGTAAAATTGTTATAGGTGAGGAGGAAATGAATGAGTTGGGCAATGAGTTTGGGATGGATATTGGACTGTTGACCATTGTCTTGTAAATATTTCATACAGACACTGATGCTATAAAAAACTGACTGTGAAATCCTTAACAAACATCACATCCACAAAAAAGGTAGCTATACAGTCACTGAAATCCAGCCACCAGATAGTGATCAAACCAGGTGGCAAAGGGGGTGCCATCATAGTCCTCAAATGAGATGACTATGTTGATGAGTTCAACCAACTCTCCAATACCACATACTGTAAAGGACTCAAAAAGACCCCTCACCACAATTTACAGAGTAGTTTAAGGCTATCATAAAATCCTTCCCCAAACTCCTTCAAGAGAAACTCTAGAATCTCAACCCCCACAAACCTATTCCAGAGACCACCTACATTTTTCCTCAGATACACAGACAAGGGAGTCCCGGCAGACCCATCATACATTGCCATTGTACTCTTACTGAAGGAATATCGGGACTCCTAGAAACTATCCTCAAATCACTCATCACACAAAGTGCCAGCTTCCTCCAGGACAATAACGACTTCCTCCACAAACTCTGCAACATTAACAATCTCTCTCAGAATACCATCCTTGCCACCATGGATGTCACTTCCCTATACACCAACATCCCTCACAATGACAACATGGCTGCCTGTCTCAAATATTTCCGAGATAATGGACAATATTCAGATATCCACCCCAAACACATCGCCAAACTCATCCATTTCATCCTCTCCCATAACAGTTTTCCATTCAGCAACAAAAACTTTGTCCAAACCATGGGAACAGCCACAGGTACTAGGGTGGCTCCCCAATATGCTAACCTCTTCATGAGCCACCTTGAAGAAGAATTTCTGAACAATTGCACCATGGAACCACATGCCTATCACAACATGTGGAGTACTTCATCCAGTGAATTAAATGCCCCAATAACAACTATGTGGATGAAATTAGACAATCATTATGCTCTCAGATGAACTCACACAGAAAAATGGTCCCTTGAAATATGTGTTAACTACTTATGCTAAACTATCTGTTCCACCTTATATTTAACTGTGACACTCGGAGTACATTTTTCAGACCTGAAAAGGAGCTATGTGTAATCCCGAAAGCTTGTCTCTCTCACCAACAGAAGTTGGTCCAAGAAAAGATATAGAGAAGTTAACAGTTAAATTGCTTACTGCTTGGAAGTCTGCTGTAGGAGATAGAGTGGTTCTGCATCACAATAGCAAGAGCTCCCAGAGACATTGTGCATTTGTATGTCACAATATCTTAAGGGGCAAAGAAGGAGCACTGCCGCTATATTGCCCTGAGGCGCTGGGTGCAGTGTGTGCTGTTGGCCAGTGCAGAGGGAGCAGAGATATGGGCTATTTTCCCTTCCCAACCATCTCTGTGCAGTCTGGTGCCAGCAATGCAGCTGGACTGAAACTGTCCTTCCACACTAGTGCACAAAGGCAGGTAAGTTGCCTTCACAGTCTTTCCCTCACACACATACAGGGGCTAGTCATCACAGCCTGGCTCTAAACAAGTTGTCCCAGAAAGTCTGTGGCAAAACTGGGAACAGAATACAAATCTTCCGACTTTCTGTGCTATGCTTTAAACTCAGCCTTGTCTGGAGCTCCCTGAGATCAGTCAGCCGTCAGCGAGTGATAAAGACTAACATGTGCCTTTTATTTTAGACCATGTCTACATGTATAAGCTTATAGGCAATTCTCCCCCCTCTCTTCCCAGGGTAGTCTGCATCCCAAACCCCAGATCCCCAGCCCCAGAGTCTACACCTCCATCCGGAGTCCTCACCTCCCCGCACCATAGCCCCCTGCCCTAGCCCTGAGCCCCCTCCCACATTCCAAACGCCTTGGCTTCAGCCCACAGCACATCACCTCCATATTGGTGCATATAACAAAATTCATTCCGCACATGGATGTAAAAAATTAGAGGGAACATTGCTCATGGGGGTGTTTTTTCACACCCCTGAGCCATAAAAGTTTTGCTGACATATGTGCTAGTGTAGACATGGCATTAGTCATTCATGTTTCCCCTCAGGGCAAATGCTACAGCAGCATGCTGAGCAATGTCTTACTCAAAGCTAAGAACAGAACTGCATGCAAGGCTGTTGAGAGCCACATGCAGCTTGAGAGCTTCCGAATGAGTATCACTGATTTAATGGACAGCAGAGAAGGGATTCACTCACTTGAAACATTTAGCATTAAATTGGTCTCTGATGTCTGTCGACAGTCTGAGTTCTAATTGTGACTTCCCTGGATCATCCTGGCTGGCACAGTCCCAGATATTGCATTATATTAATAAGGCTCATAAACTGTCAGATATAACTCATTCACTTAACTCACTAAAATGATGCATAGATTCTAAGGACACAGCCTTTCCGAGAATTGTCTTTCCATCATTTGTCATTCCCCTAAAATGATTTAAGGTATAGGGAGTTCCTGGAAGCTTCAGCTAAAGTTTTAGGTTTTTTTGTATAACACATATTTCTGAGGTGTTTATATCCTCTTTTGAGGATTTATACCTAGGGTGCTCTTTTGCTCAAGGCTGTGATGGGGATACATAACTTTAAACTCATCCCATTCATTACTAATGACTGTGCATCATACAAAGTAAACAATAACATGAGTTCCCTTCTACATCTCCCGCCCCCCCACGCACGCACGCACACACACACACACATTTATGACAGAAAGCATGTGTGATGGAAGTTACCCTTGGCTGTGGGTTTTTTTGAATTGTCCTTTTCTTTGGAACTCCTGCAGGGTAATCTCTTTTCACACAAGCCAGACCACCCAATATGATATTCCTTTAAAATTTCTAGTGGCTTTCTTTGCAGGGAAGGTTTCATAAGGTGCTGTAGTGTTGGCTTTTTTAAGCCTGCTTAGCCTATTTTGCTGAACTAAAACAGTAGCATTGCCCTGTCTGTTTCAATATAAATCACACAAGTAGCAAAAGCCTGATCCCTGCAATAGCCTAACGCTAGAAAAAAAGCAGTGAAACGTGAGCTGTGTTCAGTCATTGTAAATGTTAGGTACCAGAGAAGGGGCTTTTACTGACCATGTCCTTAAAGTCCAGTGGGACTTGGAGTAATTTTTTATTGTGCTTATAGGGCCAGATCCTCATGGCGGGTCAAGTGTCTGGGATATGCTCTGGGCAGATGCACAGGTAGTAGGAAGGAGGAATTCTGTGGAGTTGCTCTGTGCAGGTTGCTTCAGTCTGTTTACTAAAGTAGCCTCCCATGTCCCTGCCAAAGAGCAGAAGACTTCAGTATCTGTATAGGGTAGGGTTGCCAGGTGTCCGGTTTTTGATTGGAACACCTGGTCAAAAAGAGACGCTGGTGGCTCCAGTCAGCACTGGTCACTGGGCTGTTAAAAGTTTGGTTGGCATAGGGCTGGCAGGCTCTACCCGGCTCCACATGGCTCCTAGGAAGCGGTGACAGGTCCCTCTGGCTCCTAGGCATAGAGGCAGCCATAGGTGCTCTGCACGCTGTCCCTGCCCTGAGCACTGGCTCCACAGCTCCCCTTGGCTGTGGTTCCTGGCCAATGGGAGATGCGGAGATGGCTCTTGGGGTGGGGGCAGTATGCGGAGCCACCGGGTCGCACTTCCACCTACAAGCTGGAGGGACATTTCACCACTTAGACTCATAGACTTTAAGGTCGGAAGGGACCATTATGATCATCTAGTCTGACCTCCTGCACAATGCAGGCCACAGAATCTCACCCACCCACTCCTGTAACAAACCCCTAACCTATATCTGAGTTATTGAAGTCCTCAAATTGTGGTTTGAAGACCTCAAGGTGCAGAGAATCCTCCAGCAAGTGACCCGTGCCCCATGCTGCAGAGAAAGGTGAAAAACCTCCAGGGGTTGTGCCAATCTTTGCTGGAGGAAAATTCCTTCCCAACCCCAAATATGGAGATCAGTTAAACCCTGAGCATGTGGGCAAGATTCACCAGCCAGCACCCCTGAAAGAACTCTCTGTAGTAACTCAGATCCCACCCCACCTAACATCACATCACAGACCACTTGGCATATTTACCTGCTAATAATCAAAGATCAGTTGCCAAATTAATTGCCAAAATTAGGCTATCCCATCATACTATCACCTCCATAAATTTATCAAGCTTAGTCTTGAACCCAGATGTGTCTTTTGCCCCCACTATTCCCCTTGGAAGGCTGTTCCAGAACTTCACTCCTCTCTCTAATGGTTAGAAACTTTCGTCTAATTTCAAGTGTAAACTTCTGAGTGTCCAATTTATATCCATTTGTTCTTGTGTCCACATTGGTACTAAGCTTAAATAATTCCTCTCCCTCCCTAATATTAATCCCTCTGATATATTTATAAAGAGCAGTCATATCTCCCCTCAGCCTTCTTTTGGTTAGGCTAAACAAGCCAAGCTCTTTGAGTCTCCTTTCATAAGACAGGTTTTCCATTCCATGGATCATCCTCGTAGCTCTTCTCTAAACCTGTTCCAGTTTGAAATCATTCTTCTTAAACATGGGAGACCGGAACTGCACACAATATTCCAGATGAGGTCTCACCAGTGCCTTGTATAACAATACTAACACCTCCTTATCTTTACTGGAAATACCTCGCCTGATGCATCCTAAAACCGCATTAGCTTTTTTAATGGCCGTATCACATTGGCAGCTCATATTCATCCTGTGATTAACCAATAGTCCAAGGTCTTTCTCCTCCTCTGTTACTTCCAACTGATGCGTCCCCAATTTATAACCAGAATTCTTGTTATTAATCCCTAAATGCATGACCTTGCACTTTTCACTATTAAATTTCATCCTATTACTATTACTCCAGTTTACAAGGTCATCCATATCTTCCTATATGATATCCTCGTTCTTCTCTGTGTTAACAGTACCTCCCAGCTTTGTGTCATCTGCAAACTTTATTAGCACATTCCCACTTTTTGTGGGAGCCACCTGAGGTAAGCACTGCCCGGAGCCCACACCCCTCACCCCATCCCACGCCCAACCCCAGGCCTGAGCTCCCTCCCACACCCGAACACCCTCCTGGAGTCTACACTCCCTCCCACATCCCAGCCCAGAGCCCCTTCCTTCGCCTCAAGCCCCTCATCCCCAGCCCCACCTCAGAGCCCACACCCCCAGACAGAGCCCTCACCTTCTTCCACACTCCAACCCCCAGCCGGAGCCCCTTCCCACACCCTGAACCCCTCATTTATCTCCCCACCCCGGAGCCCATGCCCCCAGCCAAAGCCCTCACCCCCCTGCACTCCAACCCCCTGCACCAGCCCGGTTAAAATGAGCGAGTGAGTGAGGATGGGGGAGAGTGAGCAATGGAGGAAGGGGGTGGAGTGAGCGAGGGCAGAGCCTCAGAAAAGAGGCACAGCCTCAGGGAAAGGGCAGGCAGGGATGTTCGGTTTTATGCAATTAGAATGTTGGCAACCCTAGTACAGGGACCAGATTCTCTGGCCCCACTCCTCTTCCTGCCCCATCCCCATCTGCCATATGTGCTTTGCCAAGTGGGCTCCTTGTCTCCATTCCTGCCTCCCCATTTTGTGCAAAAACTTTGCTGCCAGTGGCTCCTCTGTGGCCATGGAGATGAGATTAGTCCCTTTGTGAGCTAACCACCTGCCCTTTGTTAACTTTATTGTTTATGCACTTATAGATTTCTGATCCATATGGCCCTCGGTTATTACTCTGCTTCCTGCTTCCTTCACAAATTATCGTTCTTGTCTTTTAATAATCAATTGATATTCATCGAAGAATAAATTAAATCCTTATTTGACAAGCACGGTTTAAAGTGTGATCAATAGTCTTTAATGTGGATGGAAAGACATCCTGTATTTGGTTTTCTTTTTGTGATGGAAAACTTGGCCGTTCAGACTGCTGAACAGCAGCTTCAGCTGAGCCGTGCACTTCACATACAGTGCATCAATCTGCCTTGCCACAACAGCCATCGCCAGCCAATCACAGTAGCACTTTGGTCAGAGCCACACTGGGCTGTTACACCTTGACCATCCACCCTAAAGCTAGTGTAATATTGAGGCTGTCATTCCCAAGACTGTAACTGCTTTCAGAGCCTTCAAATGCACTGCAATTCATCAGAATGAAAATAAATAGCACCACGGGAAAGGAGTCAATCTTTGCAGGAAAGCTTCTCTTACCTCCTCTGAAAGGTTCTGTCTCTTGGTGTAGGTGTGATAGTATTGTTCTAATTTAATCCAATATGTCACCGTAAAGAACAGTGAATTACCTCTGCTTCTACAACACCCTTTCCTTCCACGTTGTTTTCAGATTAGCCTGCAAAATCTTTGTGAGCTGGCAAACCAACACAGCACTTTTCTTCTTAGCCTGCATTTCTTTTCCTCCGAATGCTGCATCTTTGGGAGTATAAGTACAGCTCTAAGAACCCATTGTTCACATTCAGATCTCCCAGCCTCACTGGCTATGTGGACACCTGGACAAGAAGGTGTTTTTATTCAGCCAAAGTACTTGCATGTATTTGTTTGCCAAAGGTTTTTAGTGTTCTCTTGTATCATCAAAATATTTCCTCCTATACAATCTGCACAATCCTCAGTTATGCAGATTTTTTCCCCTGATCCCCTAAACGAATGCCTCGCATTTATAATCAACTGTTTCCTCTCATCCAGGTCGATTTTAAATGCTAGGCATTCATTTGGTGGGCTGTGAGCAGTCTGTGGGTTTGTTAGATCTGGAGCATAAAGAACCAATTTTTCTTTTCCTAATCCTGTAGCTGTCTGGAAAAGGTGACACACAGTAAGACATACTGATAAGAAAAGCTACAGCTGCCCAAGGCAGTCAGATACCAAAGCCAGATGATTAAACCATTCTGTAGCATTCCCAAAAGACCAGGGCTGGGGGGAATATCTAAATGCCTAGTGCTATAAAACCTTCAGAGCAAAACATAAGAATGGCCATTCTGGGGCAAACCAATGTTTCTTCTAGCCCAGTATCCTGTCTTCCGACAGTAGCCAGTGCCAGGTGCTTCAGAGGGAGTGAACAGATCTGGGCAATTTATCGAGTGGACTGTTGTCCAATTCCAGCTTCTAGCAGTCAAAGGGTTAGGGACACTTAGAGCTCTAAATAGTCAAGCAGATGTTTACAAAAAAGGTCAAGTGGAGTTAGTTTCTCAAAAGGAAAAATAGAAAAAGTGGACATTGGTTTGCTAACTTAGGTAGTTAAATAAACAAATAGAAATATACCTCTCTCATAGGGCTGGAAGGGACCCTGAAAGGACATTGAGTCTAGCCCCCTGCCTTCCCTAGCAGGACTAAGTATTGAGTATTGATTTTGCCCCAGATCCCTAAGTGGTCCCCTCAAGGATTGAGCTCACAACCCTGGGTTTAGTGCAGGTCAGTGCTCAAACCACTAAGCTATCCCTCCCCTGTCTCTGGTTTCTGTTCAAGTGACAATAAGGCCTTGATTCTAAGATGCTCCCAGTATCTAGCAAATGCAGCTCAGATAGGGAGCTGTTTTTGGCTCTTCAGTACTGTAATCTATCAGGTAGGGATTGCCATAGGTCAGCATATTCTGGCCATGCCCCCGCCTGCCAAGAAAAATCCCCACATGCTCTCTTTGTGCAGCAGAGACTATGCAAAAGGAGTACAGTGGAACTCAGGATTGAGCCTGATAGCAGTAAAATACTCTGTTGTTTGGGCTTACATCAGGTACAATTAGGGTGACCAGACAGCAAATGTGAAAAATCGGGACGGAGTGGGGGGTAATAGGAGCCTATATAAGAAAAAGGCCCAAAAATCGGGACTGTCCCTATCAAATTGCAGGGCCGCCCAGAGGATTCAGGGGGCCTGGGGCAAATCAATTTCAGGGGTCCCTTCCATAAAAAAATTGCAATACTATATTCTCATCAGGGCCCCTGCAGGGCCTGGGCAAATTGCCCCACTTGTGTCCCCCCCCCCCCCCCCCCCCCCAACGGGCGGCCCTGGGAAAAATAAACCTTCTGCATCTCAGCACAAACCCAGTTTTGAGAAAACTTCTTTACAAAGGTATCACTGGTTCTCAGCATCAGCTAGTGCTAAAAGGCACTAAAGCTCATTAAAAGGGTTGGACAAATATTTTCCATCAAAACATTTTCTGGATCAAAAACTAAGAGTTTTTAAAAAGCAGAAAAAAAATCATGGACAGTGTCTACTTTCCTTCAAAATTTGTTGTTTTTTTTAACTGAAAAGCTGAAATTAGTCTGCCAAAACCTGAATATGGTTTGGGGTTTCAGTGTGTGGCCAAATATTTGCTGCTTGCTGCTTTTGATTGTTTAAAGAAACAATAAAAAATTCTGCTTAAGAAATCCCAAACTTTTGAACCACCTTAGCTTGTGACCAAACTCCTGAGCCCATCCAGTCAGAGATTTTTCCAGGTTTCTGATACTCTGCTGGCTTCCTTGACTTATATCTCTCTCCATAACTTTGGGTTCATTTAGGTTAGAACATAAGAACAGCCATACTGGGTCAAACCAAAGGTCCATTCAGCCCATTATCCTGTCTACTGACAATGGCCAATGCCAAGGGCCCCAGAAGGAGTGAACCTAACAGGTAATGATCAAGTTATCTCTCCCCTGCCATCCAGCTCCACCCTCTAACAAACAGAGGCTAGGGACACCTTCCTTACCCATCCTGGCTAATGGCCATTAATGGACTTAACCTCCATGCATTTATCTGTTTCCTAGAGACTGGCTCCATGGGGTCCCTCACAAACTGGAGACGGTTACTGTGGGTTTGTCTTTAGTATAGCTTATGTACATACTCCACGAACTGAGCATTTGAGCTTGTTCCAGAATCTTGGATGAGCCTATGTTGTGAAAACTGACATGCTCAAAATAGCACATGCATGTGAATGGACAGAGAGTGCTAAAATTAAATTAACCCAGGGGTTCTCAAATTGGGGGTCAGGACCCCTCAGGGGGTCACAAGGTTATTACTGGGGGCCATGAGCTGTCAGCCTCCACCTCAAACCCCGCTTTGCCTCCAGCATTTATAATAATATATAAAAAAGTGTTTTCAATTTATAAGGGGAGGGGTCACACTCAGAGGTTTGCTATGTGAAAGGGGTCACCAGGACACAAGTTTGAGAACCACTGAATTAACCCCTCTGAAGCCTCAGGGAATGGATCTCCCTTGGTAGGGTTGGGAAGGAGGTAGGTGGTGCAGAATATTGCTCTTCTCATGTGATCCCTCCCTCAGTGGCTAATTTTAAATGAAGCTACCCTCCCCTGACATGAATCTCCCTATGGCATTGAAATTAAATATAGACTATAATTTTGGCATTTGAGAAGTGAAAGAGATGGTAGCCCTAATGGAAAAGCTAACAGCTTGGGTCTTCTGCAAACCTCAAACTGCTGAATGAGCTTTAGGGTAGGGAAGGCTGTGCCTCCCAAACAGCCTGGCTCTGCCCCCTATCTGACACCCACCCACTGCCTGCCCCCCTCAGAATCCCTGACCCATCCTGCTCCTTGCCCCCTCACCATCCCACAGAGACCCCACCACCACCACCCCGGGACCCCACCCCTGCTCTCTGTCCTCTGACTTCCCTAACCCCTCTCCACTCCCCACTGAGTCCTGACAGACCCCAGAACGCCCACAATCCAACTCCCCGTTCCCTGCTCCCCCCCCAACCTCTGCCCCCTCCCTGTGCCCTGACTGTCCCTGAGACTCCCTGCCCCTTATCCAACCAACCCCCCTGGTCCCATCCTCTTACCCTCGGCTCCCCCTTCACCCGGAGCCTCAGCGCGTTGTATCCAGGAGCATCCCTGAACAGCGGTGCAGCGTGGCTCTGGCGGGGCCTGAGCTCCACCCCGCTCAGAGCTGCGTGGTAAGGGGGCGGGGCTGCGAGCTCCCGGCTGAGCGGAGGTAGCTGAGCTCAGCCTGGAGCTCTCAGCCCCGCCCCCTTACCAAGCGGCTCTGAGCGGAGTGGGGCTCAGGCCCCACCAGAGCCAAGCTGCAGTGCTGTCCAGGGACACTCCTGGATGCGCTGAGGCTCCGGGAGAGGGGCCAGGGCGGGAGCCTCACCTATTCTCTTGGGGGCCCCTGCAGAGCCCGGGGCCTGGGGCAAATTGCCCCACTTGTCCCCCTCTCTGGGTGGCCCTGTAAAATCAGGACATCTGGTCACCCTAGGTACAATGAACAATACCCAGTTTCAGTTCATACAGGTTTGCAGCCTCTAAATTTTACTTGTAGACTCGGGTTTGAAAAAACTTGAAAACAAAGTGAAACTCAGTCCAAACCACAGCATTTCCCAGTGCTTCAATTGAAACCAAAATGCATATGCTTGGAGTCAAAACCATGAATTCCCCACCCAGCCCAATACCTCCACATATGGAAGATTTGTGTAAAGTTTAGCATAGGTTTGCCCAAAGGGTTTGCACAACATTCTGCAAACCTAGGTAAAGTTAAGGGTTTGTAACAAAACTTCAAAACAAGTATTACCTGGTTTCTGCTATTGTTAAGAAAGGTTTGCACAGCTCTCAAGTGACAGACATCAGTCCTTTGATTTTTGGTGTCCCTGCAGTGTCTCCTCTGGACATTGGGTAAGAAGGCTAGGCAGGGAAGAAGCTAAGAGAACAGCTGCCCTAAACAATATAGATTTGGAAGAGCCCAGCAGCATTTCAAAGAAAAATGTTCTAGTTTGTTCTTGGTACTGATCTTGAGATTTTTATGCAGGGAAGAAATTAGAAACACCAGCCAGAAAATAAAGACAGACCTGCCCCAAGAAACTTCTAAATTACCACTATAAAGGAGATAGGATGCACTGGACAAAACAAAATATAAAAACTGAATGTAACTTAATAGTATCCTCTCTATTTCCCAGTGTGTACAGGTTTCTGTAGCTATCATTTAGGTTATATTGGTCCCATAAGGGGAAAAAAGCAACCTCTAAGATTTTTTTTAATTAAAAAGCAAACTGATGCTTACTATGTAGGTTAAGATACAAGCTTTTCTCACATTTTTCAGTATCATGCTTGGAAAATGGAAAATGGATGGCTCCAGTGACTGGGCAACAAAATGGTAGATGAAATTCAATGCTGATAAATGTAAAGTAATGCACATTGGAAAACATAATCCCAACTATATATACATATATAAAATGATGGGGTCTAAATTAGCTGTTGCCACTCAAGAAAGAGATCTTGGAGTCACTGTGGATAGTTCTCTGAAAACATCCACTCAGTGGCCAACTGCAGTCAAAAAAGTAAACAGAATGTTGGGAATCATTAGGAAAGAGATAGATAAGAAGACATAAAATATCACATTGCCTCTGCATGCAGATCTGGTCTCCCCTCTCAAAAAAGATATATTGGAATTGGAAAAGTACAGAAAAGGGCAACAAAAATAATTAGAGGTATGTAACAGCTTTTGTATGAGGAGAGATTAATAAAATGGGACTTTTCATCTTGGAAAAGGGACAACAAAGGGCATATGTGTTATAGGTCTATAAAATTATGACTGGTGTGGAGAAAGTAAATAAGAAAGTGTTATTTACTCCTTCTCATAACACAAGAACTAGGAGTCACCAAATGAAATTAATAGGCAGCAGATTTCAAACAAACAAAAGGAAGTATTTCTTCACACAGCGCACAGTCAGCCTGTGGAATTCTTTGCCAGAGGATGTTGTGAAGGCCAAGACTTTAACAGGATTTTAAAAAGAACTAGATAAATTCATGGAGAATAGGTCCATCAATGGCTATTAGCCAGGATGGGTTGGGATGCAAAACCATACTCTGAAGTGTCCCTAGCCTTTGTTTGCCAGAATTTAGCAATGGGCAATATTATTATATTATTGCCTGCTCTGTTCATTCCCTCTGAAGCACCTGGCATTGGCCACTGTCTGAAGACAGGATACTGGGCTAGGTGGACCATTGCTCTGACACAGGAGGGCTGTTCTTAAGTTCTCCAGTAGTTTAACACAGTTTCTACAAGATCAGTTATTCTGGCTATCAGTCAGGACCGAGAGACTTGATCACATCAACTAAATATCTGCTTTATACAGCATAGCATCTGTTAATTCCACAGCCGAAGAGTTCAGTGTCTGTGCAAACTGCATTCTGCAGAAGGGTTTTGGCCCAGTAAGTTAATATTTTTAAAATGCACCGGCCTACTGTTTCAATAAGGAGTAGTTCAACTTGTAAGCAGATGAGAACTCTCAAAAAATCAGGATAACAATTGTACATATAAGCATAAATAAAGCTGCATCTCTGGAGAATAGTCTCTGTACTGTGTTACTTCAGTGTCATAATAAACTCTAGCAGTGATCTGCTGTCTACATTACCATAACACTCCAGACAACCAAAACATAATTTGGAAGGGTTAGTACATGGTGCATCTTCAAAACCCCCATGACACTAACCTAATTCTACAGCTATTGATAGAAAGGTCTCTTTCTCCTTCATTATACTAAGTAATAGGTATGATTTTCTTGAGAAATCAATATACTGCAAGTTTTCTTGATGGTAATTTACCAACCCTCATCTTATTATGTACATATACTGTATAAAACTGCCAAAAATCTATTTCAAAGAAACACTGACCCTTAACTGTATCACGTTACGTGGAATCTAGCCACACAGATCCCAGTAAAGTCAGTGGAAGATACATAGCTAAATGGCAGGTGACTGAAAATTTAGGTACAATGGTTTAACTTACATGGTTCTCATAAAAGCAATAAAATCCAGAATTAAACTGGCACTCTAAGCCTGATCCTACAGCATTGGACCCGGCCCTCTGTTCCTAACCCAGTCCCCTTTTGTTTTCTCTTCAGAGATCTTCAACTTCTGAGTGATCCTTTCAAACCCCTGTGTGCTACAAAACTTAGGCTTGGCATGAGAAGTTAAAATACAAGCACTAGCACTTAGCTGCCTCTGTGGATGCTGCTCTGTTTTTCAGCCCAAGACACAATGCATTTGTGTTAGATTGACCTTTCTTCTGAGAAAGACCTGTTATAGAAGGAGATAAGAATTATTTACTTTCAGTGAGGACAGGATCTTGTGCTAGTTCCAGAATCCTTAAGTCATTCATCTTCATATTTGTAATGTTCTCTTCTTCAGCTCCGCGTGCAAAACTTACCCTCTTCTAATTTTGTTTTCCTTGGTGTCATTCTTTGGTTCAGCTAACTGGCTTAATAAAGATTCCTCTTTACAGTTATCAATATAGGTGCTATAGTAAAAAAAAATTTGAACAGGAATGATGAGTTTTCCAAAAAAGCCTTTTCCCAAGCCTGCTGCCATTTGCAGTGAATGAAAATATTTTGTCTCAATCAAAGGGGTTGAGGAAAAATAACTAGACAGGATTTTGATCAATGTTGATTTAGATTTAGTGTGATCACAGTACTTGGCGACGTTGGCAACTCCAGAAGTGCTCTCTGATCAAGCTCAGGGTTAACTTATAGCCTCACAAAGACCATAAGAGTATACTTCTGGGTTACAGTGGTAAATAATTTGTCAGTTTTTCTTAAAGAGATTTTTTTTATCTTTGTGTAGACATGATAGAGTTGTACCCATCAAACAGAATATAAACAATCTGAAGTAATCTTTGAAAACTTGTAGTTCCTCTTGGGATCATGTTGCTGGGTTGGGTTTTTCTTTGTTGGGTTAAGGTTTGGGGAAGGAGAAGTGGGTACAGTAACTCCTCACTTTAAGTCATCCTGGTTAACCTTGTTTCGTTGTTATGTTGCTGATCAATTTGGGAACATGCTGGTTTAAAGTTGCGAAATGCTCCCTTCTAACATCATTTGGCAGCCGCCTGCTTTGTCTACTTCTTGCAGGAAGAGCAGCCCATTGCAGCTAGCTGGTGGGGGCTTAGAACCAGGTGGACCAGCAGCCCCCTATCAGCTCCCCCTTCAGCTCCCTGCTCCCCTAAATTCCGAGTGCAGCAGCTGCACAGCCGGCTAGCAATTGCAGCTGTCCCTCCCCGCACTGTCATGTGCTCTCCTGCCCCCTGACTTGGAGCTGCTCCCCGAGCCTCCTGCATGCTGTGCAGGGGGGAAGGAAGGAAGGAGGGGGTTAATGTTAGGGTGTCCCTCTCCCCCCTGCTCCTGCACCCCGCTTACCCCATCTTCCATAGAGCAGAGGGGACACACCAGGGTTCAGGACGGAGGGAGCTTGCAGCAGCTGCAGTCTCAGCAAGCTGATCTAATTAACAAGGCAGTATATTTAAAGGGAAAATGTGCATATCTCCTTCCATTCCTGCTGCCTTGTAGAATGAGAGAGTTAACCCTTGAAGGCTCAGCCAATTGCTAGTTCATCATTTAGCAGTAAGGGATATATCCTACCCTCTGAGCCCTCCACCTCAACCAAGCTTCACAATCATCATCACTGTACCAGTATTAAATTGTTTGTTTAAAACTTATACTGTGTGTGTATATATTATATAATTTCCCCATAAGAATTAATGTAAATGAGGGGGTTAGGTTGCAGGGAAGTTTTTTTTCACCAAACAAAAGACTATATTATATAGTCTTTTTATATAGTCTATATTATAATCCTAATATAGTCTTTTGCTTGGTGAAAAAAATTTCCCTGCAACTTAACCCCCTCATTTACATTAATTCTTGTGGGGAAATTGGATTCACTTAACATTGTTTCACTTAAAGTTGCATTTTTCAGGAACATAACTACAACATTAAGTGAGGAGTTACTGTATTTTACTACACTGGTTCAGACCATCATGTAATTTCCATTTTATCATATGAAAACAGCCTTCAATCACAAACTAACACTGAGTTTGGAAGGGCTGTGATAGGAGAAGAGTAGCTTTCAGAAACAGTAGTCTTTAATTATAGTCTGTTGTAGGCATATCTGTGAGAGCTGTAAAGAGCTTCAGAAAATCGTGTCTGTGATGGCATTCAGTGTCAAAGACAAGCATTTAGTCATCTATGTATCTAAATTAGATGAATTACTGACTCTCTCCTGTAGAGTCCCTAACCACAATGAATTAGAGCCAAACCCTGGCTCAAACACTGGGTAGGTTCCAGTCAGTATGGGAGAGATCCAAACATATAACCAGGGAAATTTGGGATCCAGAGCCAATCTTTGGTGCTTTGGGCCCATTTCTTCTAATCCCTAGCCTCTGTTTGTCAGAGGGTGGAGATGGATGGCAGGAGAGAGATCACTTGATCATTACGTGTTAGATTCATTCCCTCTGGGGCACCTGGCATTGGCCACCATCAGCAGACATGTTACTGGGCTGGATGCACCTTTGGTCTGACCCAGTATGGCCATTCTTATGTTCTTATGTTTACAGTGTCTATAACAGAAGTAGCAGTGACCAGAATGCACTCAAAGTAACAAATGTTTCCATGGCAGCTTTCCTAGATGTGAAGTGTTTCTCTAAGATTGAGTCAGGGTCCTTCTCTCCACAGCACCAACAGGCTCATTCACTATCTTCTCATAACAAAATTTTCCCATCTGAATGAAAAGTTCTATAGGTTTTAATACCACACTCAACAGAGTAGCATCTGAACACCTTCCAGTAGTGCATTAGGTGACATGACTAACATCTGTCACATGTTTGTTCTCTGATACTCTCCCCAGGGGGGAGTGTGTGCAGTGGAGTGTTTTGGAATTTATTTTATTATATATACACACATTGTTATATCTTTATGGTAGAGAAGGCAAGGTCAAAGAAATGTGCCTTGCACTTGGAACACAGGATGGTGAGGTTTGTGGTGATCTTTAGTTTCTGAGTGAGTTCATTCCACAGGCTTGAGCTGGCCTCTGAGAAATACAGATAACCTTTATCCGTATTGTAGAAAGTGCTGTGCCACTATGCCTGAGGAGCAAAGTTTTCAACCATGCCTTCATCCTGGAGCTTTAGACAATCTTTTATGCTACATCTACACTTGTGCACTTCCCTGCGTACTTTTCCATGTACTGCTTGCACATGTACCCACACCAAGTGTCCACATATGCTGAGTTGGACACAGGTACATGCTGTGCACAGGCATATACCCACATCCACACTACCCCTTTTTGGTACACAATGACAGTGCTACCATTTCAGGGGCAGTATTGCAGAGTCCTGTGCATCAAAGAACTCAACTGGGAATTGCCTTGCTATGTGTTGCTGGTACTGTACACCATCTTCACACATTTGGTAATAGCAGCTCTTGGTCATCTTTCCCTTCTTCCAAATTGTGTTGGAGACATGCAGCAAGTGTGTGATGATATGGTTCTTCTTCGAGTGATTGCTCACATCCATTCCAGTTAGGTGTGCGCGCCGTGCGTGCACGTTCGTCGGAAACTTTTTACCCTAGCAACTCCAGTGGGCCGGCAGGTCGCCCCCTGGAGTGGCGCCGCCATGGCGCCCAATATATATCCCTGCCGGCCCGCCCGCTCCTCAGTTCCTTCTTACCGCCGTGTCGGTCGTTGGAACTGTGGAGCGCGGCATAGCTGTCCTCCACGTCCCTAGCTCTCCTAGTTATCTATCGTTATCTATTGTTTTTCTCTAGTTCCATTACAGTTGTTAAATAGTTTGTTAAGTTGATAGTTAAGTTAATTAGTTGTAAAGTACTTTTTCGCCGGGGGCTTAGCCCTTCCCGGCACCCGGCACCGGGCTCATGCCTGGTTCGCCGGGCTTCAAGCAGTGTGCGGCCTGCAAGAAGCCCATGCCTACCAGCGATCCCCACGAAGCGTGCCTGAAGTGCCTCGGGGAATCGCACAGATCTGACAAGTGCCGCATCTGTAAGGCCTTTAAGCCGAGGACAAAGAAGGAGAGGGATCAAAGGCTCCGAACTCTCCTGATGGAGGCGGCACTTGACCCGACGGCTTCGCAGGCCGTGGTATCGGCACCGGCACCGGATCGCTCCGGCACCGAGAAGACTCCTCGGCACCGACCCTCTCCGGCACTGGAGCCAGAGCCAAGGCCGTCGAAGTCTAATACTCCGGCCAGGCAGACCCGGCTAGAGCGCCCGGCCTCGACATCGGCCGCGGCGCCGCCGGCACCGTCAGCACCGTTGACTCCGGGCCCGGCGGGTCCGTTGAGTCCGGTGCCGCCGAGCTCCCCCATAAGATCTGGGGTTGAGATAGTGGTCCCATCCACACCGGAGACCTTCGCCTCGGCTCGGGACCTTATTGCCCTGACGGAGCCTACTCGGCTGCCACCCCCGGTACCTCCGGTGCGGGCCGCGTCCAGAGGCAAGCCCATGATGTCGGCACCGCCCACAGACAGTCGTTCCCGATCCAGGTCCCGACGTCTTGGGCGCTCCAGATCCCGACGCCGCTCGCAGTCCCGGCACCGCTCCCCTCAGCGGTACCGGTCGCACTCGCGGCACCGGTCGGCATCGAGACGGTCGCGGTCAGGCTCCAGTCGACACCGGCACCGCGACTCCAGGAGCAGGTCCCGACGCTACTCGCCGCACCGGTCGACCTCCCGGCACCGAGCTGGTGGCAGGTCCCAGTCCCGGTCTCGCTCGACCTCCCGGCACCGAGCTGGTGGCAGGTCCCGGTCGACCTCCCGGCACCGAGCTGGTGGCAGGTCCCGGTCCCGGTCGATCTCCCGGCACCGAGCTGGTAGTAGGTCCCGGCACCGAAGCGGCGCCCGGCACCGAAGCGGCGCCCGGCACCGTGACAGATCCCGGTCCCGGTCCCGATCCCGGCACCGATATGACTCCCGGCACCGGTCCCCGTCACCGAGACGATCCTCCGTGCCGGCCCGCGCAGACCCGTACTATCCAGGGTCGGCCCCACCGTGGCCCTCGAGGCAGCCGTCCGTATCCTCCCAGACGGACAGCGGCTATGCGCTGGGCACCGACCAGCAGGCGGCGCTGTTTGCTGATCCGCCGCTGCAGGACCAAGGCCCACAACAGTGGGGATTCTGGACACCCTGGGCGTACCATCAGGCCCAGGGCCCCCAGCAGCTCCCTGCTAGGCCGGCGACTGCGGAGCGTAGGGCCCCTGAAGCCTCCTTGTCTCGCCCCCCTCCCTCCCCGGAAGGGGACGAAGGGTCCAAACAGCAGGACTCCGCTGTGGCTCCGGAGACAGAGGCGAGGGCTGAGGAAGACCCTCAGTTGGACACTATTGTGCCTGGGGTCTCATCATCCTCCTCCGCGGATGAGGCGGTGGCGGGAACCTCCTCCAACAGTCCCCCCCCGCTGGATCTTAGGGCGCACCAGGACCTCCTCAGGCGATTGGCTCAAAACCTGAATCTGCAGGCAGAGGAGGTCTCGGAGATAGAGGACCCAATTGTTACCATCCTCTCTTCTGATGCTCCCACCAGGGTCGCCCTGCCCTTCATACGGACCATCCAGGCCAATGCCAATACTATCTGGCAGTCCCCGGCCTCCATCCCTCCGACAGCGAAAGGAGTCGAGAGAAAGTACATGGCCCCTTCTAGGGGCTATGAATATCTACATGTTCACCCCACTCCCGGTTCACTGGTAGTGCAATCGGTGAACGATAGGGAGCGTCACGGCCAGGAGGTTCCGGCCCCCAAGTCCAGAGAGGCCAGGCGGATGGACCTCCTTGGCCGTAAGGTGTATTCGGCTGGGGCGCTGCAGCTCAGGGTCTCCAACCAGCAGGCCCTGCTGAGCAGATATGCCTTTGATTCCTGGGTGGCAGTGGACAAATTTAAGGAGCTGCTGCCACAGGATGCTCGCCAAGAGTTCACGGCCATCTTGGACGAAGGCAAGAAGGTCGCACGCACGGCCTTGCAAGCCTCCTTGGACGCTGCGGACTCGGCTGCCCGTACCCTTGCGTCAGGAGTTACGATGCGTCGCATCTCCTGGCTGCAGGTTTCCGGCCTTCCGCCGGAACTCCAGCATACTATACAAGACCTTCCTTTCGAAGGCCAGGGCCTGTTTTCTGACAAAACAGACCCCAGACTCAAGAGTCTGAAAGACAACCGAGTCGTTATGCGGTCCCTCGGGATGCACACTCCCGTGACGCAGCGTAGACCCTTCCGGCCACAACAACAACAACAACAACAACGCAGGCCGTTTTCCCAGTTCCGCCAGCGGCAGGACCTTTACAGGCGCCGCGGCAGGAACGGGAGGCGCAGGCAGTCGGGGAACCAAGGGGGACAGAACCAAGGCTCCTCAAAACCCCCGCCTGGTCCTAAGCCTTCATTTTGAAGGGGCGCTCGAGGGCGCAGTAACAGTTTCCCCTATGGATCCTTTCCCCCCGTTTTCCAACCGCCTTTCGTTTTTCCTCCCGGCGTGGTCCCAAATAACATCGGACCGCTGGGTCTTAAGCGTGGTGCAGACGGGGTACCGCCTGCAGTTTGTTTCGTTTCCTCCTTCCCGCCCTCCTTCCTCGTCCCTCTTCAGGGACCCCTCTCACGAGCAATTCCTTCGGCAGGAGGTGCAGACGCTCCTCAGCAAAGGAGCTATAGAGGCGGTTCCCGAAAACGAGAAAGGCAAGGGGTTTTATTCCCGCTACTTTCTGATCCCCAAGGCCAAGGGGGGCCTCAGGCCTATCCTCGACCTGCGAGAGCTCAACAAATACCTCGTGAAGTTAAAGTTCCGCATGGTATCCCTGGGGACCATTATTCCATCCCTGGATCCGGGAGACTGGTACGCCGCCCTCGACATGCAGGACGCGTATTTCCACATTGCCATTTGGCCGCGCCACAGACGCTTCCTCCGCTTCGTTGTGGGGGCTCGTCATTATCAATTTGCGGTCCTCCCGTTTGGCCTGTCCACGGCCCCGAGGGTGTTTACAAAATGCATGGCAGTTGTCGTGGCGCATCTTCGGCGCAACCGTGTCCACGTGTTCCCTTATCTGGACGATTGGTTGATTCGGGGCACGTCGGAACAGCAGGTGAACAGCCATGTCCGCGTGATCACCGGCATGTTTGCGAGTCTGGGCCTCTTGATAAACACAGACAAGTCCACCCTGAGGCCCACTCAGAAGGTGGAATTTATCGGGGCCGTCCTGGACGCCACTGTGGGCAGGGCCTCGCTGCCTCGGCAGCGGTTCCAGACCATGGCGGCGATCGTTCAACGCTTGCGGTCAGCCCCGTTGACGTCAGTGAGGACATGTCTAACCCTGTTAGGCCACATGGCGGCGTGCACTTTTGTGACCGACTACGCTCGGCTCCGCATGAGGCCTCTCCAGCTGTGGCTTATCAGTCATTACAGGCCAAGGCAACCGTTAGACATGTTAATCACAATCCCCCAGAAGGTCTTAGATTCCCTCGGCTGGTGGTTGGACCAGTCCGTATTGTGTGCGGGTCTTCCCTTTCACCCGTCTCAGCCCTCGGTATCCCTGACAACGGATGCCTCAGATCTAGGCTGGGGGGCCCACCTAGGGACCCTGCGGACGCAGGGCCTATGGTCCCAGGAGGAGGTGGGGCTACACATCAACATGAGGGAGTTGAGAGCGGTCCGCCTTGCTTGCCAAACGTTTTGTCATCAGCTTCAGGGTCGTTGTGTAGCCGTGTTCACGGACAACACGACGACCATGTATTATATCAACAAGCAGGGCGGCACCAGGTCCTCCTCCCTGTGCCTCGAGGCGATACGACTCTGGGACTTTTGCGTAGCCCACTCCATTCACCTCAGGGCTTCCTTCCTTCCCGGAGTACGGAACACGCTGGCGGATCGATTGAGCAGTTCCTTCCTGTCACACGAGTGGTCCCTTCGCCCGGACGTCGCTCTCTCCATTTTCCGGAGGTGGGGTTATCCCCGGGTGGACCTCTTTGCGTCCAAGGGGAACAGGAAGTGCCAAGCGTTCTGCTCCTTTCAGGGCAGGGAGCCGGGGTCGATAGCGGATGCCTTCCTCATCCAGTGGTCGACCCACCTGTACTATGCGTTTCCTCCGTTCCCTCTGGTTCACAAGGTCCTCCTGAAGGTGCGCAGAGACAGGGCTCGTGTGATCATGGTGGCCCCGGCATGGCCCAGACAGCACTGGTACACCATGCTGCTAGACTTGGCCGTAGCCGACCCAGTTCCCCTGCCCCTTCATCCGGACCTGATTACCCAGGACCACGGGTCTCTCTGTCACCCAGACCTGCAGTCGCTGCACCTAGCGGCGTGGCTCCTGCGTGGCTAACTGGTTCCGAGCTGCGCTGCTCCACGCCTGTGAGAGAGGTGCTCTTGAGCAGCAGGAAACCGTCCACAAGAGCCACATATTCGGCAAAATGGAAACGCTTCTCCTGTTGGTGCGTAGAGAGAAATCTCCGCCCTATGGAAGTTTCGGTATCCGAAATCTTAGACTATGTTTGGTCCCTCAAAGAACGTGGTCTGGCCTTATCGTCGTTGCGAGTCCATCTGGCAGCTATCTCCACCTTTCACCCGGGTGCGGACGGTCGCTCCGTTTTTTCTCACCCGACGGTGTCGAGATTTCTTAAAGGGCTGGAACGGTTATTCCCTAACGTCCGTCCCCCTGCTCCAACCTGGGATCTTAACCTGGTGTTGTCCCGGCTCATGGGGCCCCCCTTTGAGCCGTTAGCTACTTGCTCCCTGCTTTACCTCTCTTGGAAGGCTGCCTTTCTAGTAGCTATCACCTCAGCTAGACGGGTGTCGGAACTCCGAGCCCTTGTGGTAGACCCCCCATATACGGTCTTCCACAAAGACAAGGTACAGCTTAGACCACACCCTGCCTTTCTACCCAAGGTGGTCTCAGCCTTCCATGTCAACCAAGAGATTTTCCTCCCGGTTTTTTTCCCAAAACCTCACTCCTCAGGCAGGGAGCAGCAGCTCCACTCGCTGGATGTCCGTAGAGCTCTCGCGTTCTACATAGAGAGGACCAAACCCTTCCGCAAATCCCCCCAGCTTTTCGTGGCGGTAGCGGACCGTATGAAAGGGCTTCCTATCTCCTCCCAGAGGTTATCCTCGTGGGTTACGTCCTGTATCAGGACCTGTTATGACTTGGCCCATGTCCCTACGGGCCGTGTGACTGCGCATTCTACCAGGGCGCAGGCGTCGTCGCTGGCTTTCCTTGCCCGTGTGCCCATCCAGGAAATCTGTCGGGCAGCGACCTGGTCATCGGTCCACACCTTTGCTTCCCACTACGCCCTGGTACAGCAGTCGAGAGAGGATGCGGCCTTCGGAACTGCAGTGCTCCATGCCGCGACTTCTCACTCCGACCCCACCGCCTAGGTATGGCTTGGGAGTCACCTAACTGGAATGGATGTGAGCAATCACTCGAAGAAGAAAAGACGGTTACTCACCTTTGTAACTGTTGTTCTTCGAGATGTGTTGCTCACATCCATTCCACACCCGCCCTCCTTCCCCACTGTCGGAGTAGCCGGCAAGAAGGAACTGAGGAGCGGGCGGGCCGGCAGGGATATATATTGGGCGCCATGGCGGCGCCACTCCAGGGGGCGACCTGCCGGCCCACTGGAGTTGCTAGGGTAAAAAGTTTCCGACGAACGTGCACGCGCGGCGCGCACACCTAACTGGAATGGATGTGAGCAACACATCTCGAAGAACAACAGTTACAAAGGTGAGTAACCGTCTTTTCTGCTCCTGCTACCTCTCACTGGACAGATGTTCATGCAGCACAGTATCGAACACTGGACAGAATCAGTCCAGAAAAATTTGAGACACTAAAGACAACTGACCCAGAGGAGGAATGAACATCCACTGTAGTGCTAAGGAACAGATTTGTTGAATGCAGGGATTGCAACAGGATGCCCATGGATGGACCACTGCTTCTGGTCCTGGAGAACCAGCACAGTGTGGTGGGACCACATCATCTTGGAAACCTGGGATGATGACCAGTGGCTGCAGAACTTCAGAATGAAGAAGACCTTCATGGAGTTGTGTGAGCAGTTTCATCAGCCCATCAGTGCAAGACCATTCGATTTTGGAAACCCATGTCAATGCAGAAGCAGGTGGCTATCATCCTTTAAAAGCTGGCAATATCTGACAGCTACCAGTCAGTTGTAAACTAGTTCAAGATTGGGAAGTCAACTGTCAAGGTGGTGTTTGTACAGGTTTCCAGGCTATCAACACTGTGATGTACCCAAGGGTGGTTGCCATAATCCAAGTCCCTGAAATTATTGTGGAATTTCAGAGGATAGGGTTTCTAAACTGTGTGGCAGCCATTGATGGATCACACATCCCTATACTTTGCCCACCAAAAGGGGTCAGTGAATATGTGAACAAAAAGGTTAGTATTCATGGATTCTCCAAGGCTAAGTGGACTACAAGGGTCGGTTCATGAACATGAATGTTGGACAAATGGGAAAGATTCTAGATGCCAGGGTGCTCAAGAGTTCAGGGTTGTACTGCAGTGGGGAAGAAGGGACTTTCTTCCCCACAAATGATGTGATTATGTTCAGTTTTTCTGTGCCAACATTTAGTTTGGAGGATCCCGCATACTCATTCCTACCATGGCTCATGAAGCCATACCTGACAGTGCCTACTCAAATCAAGTAAAGATTATCTGCAGAATGCTGACCGAGTGAGCCTTTGGGCAACTGAAAGCCTGTTGGTGGTGCTTCTGGATCCATCTGGATACCAATGTGGCCAATGCAGTTCAGATTATTGTAGTGTGTTGTGCGTTGCACAACATCTGAGAGACTAAAGGGGAATACGGCGAGTGGGCCCAGGACACATCTGTTTCTCAAAGTCCGTACATGCAGCCAGATCACACTCATGTGCAGA
This sequence comes from Gopherus evgoodei, assembly GCF_007399415.2. Taxonomy (NCBI): domain Eukaryota; kingdom Metazoa; phylum Chordata; order Testudines; family Testudinidae; genus Gopherus; species Gopherus evgoodei. The sequence goes on from NC_044324.1 coordinate 105,552,273, forward strand.
GCTCCTGGTTCCCAGCAGGCCAGGGAAGTTCATGATGCTGTGTGCTTGTACATCATGGAGCCGCGAGGAGCCAGAAAGTAATTTGAGGCTGTGCCAAGGAACACTACTGTGATGCTATGGTGCTGCTGGAAAAGCTAAATGCAGCTTTCCCAAATATTTCTGTTGTGAGATACCTCCATGGGTTTCAGTTCCCTGCAGCCAATGTTAACGTACTAACTGAAAGCAGACAATTGAGTGGTGGGGCCCTCAAGGTTAACCCTTTTGGTTTTTTGCTGAGGAGAGTTTCAGCACACTTTAAGGGCATTATCAAGCAATGTTTTTGTTATGTGTTAACTGCTGTATTTCAGACTGCTTTATGGGGAGCATTGTTAATGTAATATTAAAAAAAGTTCTGTAAGTTGTAGGGAGGGACTTCACACATTCCTTCCTCACAGTGTTTTCTGACACCGTTGCTCAGAGCATTTATTGGGTTCTATGTACAATTACTCCCATGGCATTTGTACTCCAATGGCATGCATACTCCCATCATTTCCAGTGGTGACTGTTTGGTGGGGATGGGGATGGCGGGGTTGTGAAAGCACCACTCAGTGTCAGATATCTTCAGTGTTAATTTAGTTTTGTTTCCCCTGCCCACATTGTAACTTAAATCGTTAACAAAGCCTTAAAGATGTTTCAATTAACATGTGTTCTGTTTTTCATTCTGGTGCTTTGGATAGCAACAGCTATTTCACAGCTTACTTCATTGTCATGAATACTGACATATAAAATAATGAATAATATATGAAAAAATAAATAAAAATAAGTAATTCATGGCCGGTGTGTGTGTGGTGGGGACGGGAGGGGGATGAAATTGTTTGCACTTCCATAGCATCAGACTTTTCAGAAATCAGTCATGTCCTGTTAGTTCTGCTACCCCACCCCAAACCTCTGGGAAGTATCACACTGATGGTATTCTGAAAACAAGGTGCACACACGAGTGGAGCTGAAACTGCTTGTGACAGGGACAAATGAAACAAAAAATAAAGGTCAAATTCCTTGAGAAGTGATCAAACATTAATGTCTGTAGGCATGTCTCCTCACCCTTCCCATCCTCCTTACACTGACAGTGGAGGAACAGCTGTGGAATATTGTGCAGGAGAACAAACAGGGATGCCTCTTGCATGAGGTTTGGGGGCCGAACACTGGCTGGGCTATAGGGGCTAGGTTGGGCTCCCCTCCTGAATGCCCTGGGGGGGTTCCCCAGCAAGGGGATTCAGGTGCCTACAGAGGATCTTGTGCAGCCGGGAGCCGGGGGGCGGGGGAGATTCACCACCTCAGCAGCAGCCTGGTGGCAGATGGAGGAGTAGAGGAGGAGGTGGTGCTTGTTCCTGGACAGGAGTAAGTACAGTGGCGGGTGGGTCCTGAAAGCATTCCTCCACCAGCTGGACTAGGGCTGCATGAGTGATGATCCCATTCTTGATGTGCACACTCCCATTATCTATGCTGTCTCTCCATTTGCAGAAGTGCCTTATCCTGCCTAAGAGCTCATCCCTCCCTTTGCCTAAGAAAGTCGAACTGCTCCTGGCTCATTCTATCTATGCCAAGAAGCAGATCTTCCAGGGTCCTTCATCTTCCTCTGCTATCTTTGCAGTGCAACTCCTGCCTTACCATTGGAATGATTTCCCTGCCAGCATTGGAATGTCCTGCCACGTCAAAGACAAGAGTAGCATTTACCTAAATGTACCTACATCTCCCCACATAAGGCAACTGTTCTGTGAAAGGCCCCAATCTTAATACTTTTTAGCATCCCAGGAATGCAACTGTTATAGCCTGCTTCCTTCAAACTACTTTTGCAGCCCATGAGGAAGGAATGAAGGATAAAAATGGTAAGATACCTGCATTACTTTTATTAAACAGTTGTAATGTTTACAGAGCATCAAGGGGACCAGTTTGGGTCTGATTTGGTTCCTTCAGCGGTAACGTTAACAGTCACCTCTTTCTTCTTTGAAGGCTGGCCATCACTTGGAGAATATAGCTGTTTTGAAGGTACTGGAATAGGGACACAGAGTGTGTGACTCCAGAAGTGTATGTTCTTCCCTGAACTTTTTGATTAACACCACAAGCCAGGCGCCTCTCCACTGCTAAGAAACATGGCATTGTGTTGTTGCAGCCACCAGAGTGGATGCTTTACCCACCCCTGTTTCTCCTAGCTTCTGCCTAGTGACTTAGTGCAAGAAGAAGAGAGACACCAGAGACAGGGACAGTACAAAACATTTGAAATGGGCATCAGGAAAATGGACCATTCTGACTTTCTTTGGACAGCCAAATAGTTCTCTTTCCCTTCCTGGACCTAGGGGCATCCACACACAAGCTACCAACCACCCCCAACCACTTCTACATGGCTCCCATTCATAAGGGGAAGGAAAGATGGAGGTGGGGTGGAGAGGGGTGGTGTTGGGTCTTTACACAACCATAACTGTCATGAAACTATTATTTTCCCACACAGACCCTTTAAAACCTGCCCTCTCCCTCTCACCTTCCCTCCCGCCCTTTCCATCCCTGTCAGACAGCCTCGGGACTATTGGTGTCAGTGCTGTCTGAGAAATGTGCAGATACAGGGACTCAGTGACTGCTTGTTAATAACTTCTTGTAGCTTCTGCTGAATGTTTCACAGTGTTTCATGGGATTTCAATGAAATCATTGAATTACAGTTGTGTGTTGCTCTAGAACCATATCGAGGTGGGGATGAGGACCAGAGTGAAGCATTTACCACCAGAGCAAGAAGAAATATTGCTGGTGATGGTTGCGAGGTCCATTGTAAAACTTACCAGTGTCAGATTCTGGTTCCTACAGCTGCACTGGGTCCTCAGGCTCCTCGGGTGGGCTTCCTCAGCCAGAGCTGCCTGGCAGAGGTGCAAAATCACAGGCTCCTCTTTCTCTGTGTCTCCTGGGGCTTCCTCTTCACGCAGGCCCTCCGCGGCATCCCATCATATGATGAGACTGGGTGAGATTGAGGAAGGAGGTCTGAGGCACTTCAGGGTCCATGCTTGCAGCCCTGGAGACCACCCAGTCTTGCTCATCATAGTGCAGGCATGTGCTAGGTCCCTTCCCGGAGTAACTGGTGGAGTCCTTCACCTTCCAGTACAGGAGCCTGAGGTGCTTCGTATGCTCCTGGCACTGGGATGGAGTCTGATGAATGCCTGCCTCCTCAAGCCTCTGCAAAATCTCCCAGTACACAGGAATGTTTCTGCCTATGTGGAAAAAGTCATAGAGGATGATGTACTCTGATCGCACATTGATCAGGATGAGAGTGTGCTCCAGAGACTAGGCAACTGCTCTCACACCTTGATCCAAGATTGCCAGTACAGATCAATGGAGTTCAGCAGAAAACTGTTTTGAAGTGCTCAGTGCGGATTGCTACCACTGCTGGCAAGGGGGCAGGAGCAAGGACCTTTATACTTTTGGGCAAAGGTCAGGCAGCAAAGGGATCAGATAGCCCTCAAAGATTATCGATCCCCATGACCTGGTATATGTGTCCCTTGCCCTTGTTCACACTGTACAATCGAATGGGTACAAGGCTATGCGACATTGGCGGTGTGTAAATACCCATGCTCCTCATGCATGCTACCTTTTGTGCACTGGACTGTACTTCAGAAACGTGCTTCAAGGTTTCAGATGTGGACAAGAGGGAGGTTATGGCACAACAATGCACTTGTAACTGTGTACAGTCAGAAGTGTAGATGTGCCCTTGGATATATTGGGCCCAGACCATTTAGCACCTTGAAGATATGAACCAAGACCTTGAATTTGACTCCTTAGTCTATGGGAAGCCAGTGTAGAGAGCACCGGATAGGTTTGACACTGATATTCACGGTAGCCTGTGCTGCTGAGGAGACATGCTGTAGCATTCTGTACTAGTTGGAGTTTCCTAAGCAGTGATGGCTTCATGTCCAGGTATACTGCATTGGTAACTCTTCACTTGTTTAGAGACACCATGCAATAACCGTGTGAAAACAACTGACGGCTACTTTGCTAAATGATTTTTATTCAGTGCAGTCCATCTGTGTTCTGTGAACCTTCAGTGCCCCAACTTTCCATGGATACCCTTTATTGTTGACAGAATGCATCTCTCTTTGAAAACAGCAGTGTAATGTCCAGTATATTATTGTGAAAGATAGCTGTGAAGTTAAAATTAAAACAAAGGTTGCAATATGTGCATCAAGAAAAGAGCTGGAGAAACATGAGAGAAAGAGAGGCTTGTTTTATGAATCCTGATTATTTTGCGGGAAACAAACTTCCATTTGTGTTCAGAACAGAACAATTTCTAGCTTAAAGGCACTGTTTTAATCAGCAAGCTCATCTGAAGAAATGCTGTAGGATTTACTTATATATTAAAGGAGTTCCCCTGATATTTAAGAGATGCAACTGAGTGCAATTAAAAGATCAGTTATAAGCACAATTTGTGATACAGTTTATTTGCTTCACTTTGTAAGAGAAGTTTAGTTAACAACATGAATTTGTGGCATTTTAGCAAGAAGTGAAATACCAAACTATTGTCAGAATGTCTTTACCACTGTGACTGCCTACCAGAGACGCAACTATTAGGCTAACTTGGATCTGCTGTTCTGTAAAAAGAGACCAGAGAAACTATTAAGCTGAGGCTCACATTCAAGAGTGGAATCATTTATGAATGTTTCTGGGCCTAATTCTTTGCTGAATTATACTCCATGTGATATCATTGAAGTCAATGGGGTTGCACAGGATTATATCAGCGGAGTAATTTAGTCCTCTATCTTTAAGCCAAGTTACCAAAGGAAATAGTGAACCAATAAAGTAGAGATGAAATGCTGCTGTTAACAGAAGATGCCACTGTTCTTGGTACAATAGGTTCTTTGTGTCCAACAGCGAATTTTCATGCCTCCCTGGTGTCAAATCCTCCCAGCAGAGCTATAGGTCAGATATGAAATAAATGACTGAAATGATCATTTAGCTCTATTGTAACATAGAAATATAGCCTCTATTGATGTTTTTGTGCTCCCAATAGAGATTTAACTATCCCACACACACCATCTGCATTGGTTGCAAGTGATCTCCAAATAGAGACTTGATCTGGCCAAAAAAAGTTTTTTGTTATCATTTGTTTGTTTTTTAAGTCTTCTGCGTCACAAATCTAGACTCTCAAAACTGACAATGATGTTATGCAAAAGGGTTAGACCAAACGATCACTTTTCAGCACACAAAAAATTAAAGAACCTAGACTCAGTTGACTTTGTATCATCTTTATGTGTAGACCTTAGTGATGAGCTAGAAGAGGTAGTAGTCTGTTAACACTATGTAAAGGAAAACTTCTCAAATATCATATGTGACAGACAGCCTTGAAGAGCACATAAGATGCTGCAAAGAACTTTCACGTGGAATCTAACTTCTCAGAGAGAGCCTACTGGACTTGAACCAGTAGAAGGACTGCTAGACGAATTACATTATCTTTGGCCTATGATATGTGTGATGTTTAACATTTTTGCAAAATATTATCTGGGGTAATCCACTGGTGACCCTGGTCTTCCAGCACAAATATATGTATTCTTTGAATGATATTGTTTCCATTTAAGATTATATTCTGTACACATTCTTACAAGGGGGATCTAAGGAACAAAATGTATGTTTGCCAACTGCTGTGAGAGACACTGACATAAACATATCCATAAATCTATCCTCAGATGTAGGACTAGCCATTTCTTGGATCTGAGAGGGCAGGCCAGACACAGAAACCCGTTCCACAGTCACAGCTACAGGATTCATTTCCAAGTGGCAGATGAAGGAATACTCAATGTGATCAACTCTGAAGCTCATTGGACTAGATCCTAGGCCTTCAGTTTTTTCACTGAAAAGATTTTTTGGTTTATTTCTTTGTTTCATTGTTATTCCGCCCCTCCCCCATAGGGTTTCATTCAAAAATAGTATTTCTGACAAAAAAAATTCCAAAACAGTTGCCAAAAACCAAAAATATTCAGTTTTTGTTTTTCAGTTGTTTAACAAAAATGCACATTTGTATGGGAAATTTTTGACTAAAGCAATTTTGCTTTCATTTTTCTTGGAATGTTTTGCAGGGGGGAAAAATAATTTCCTGACTAGTTCTAATAGAGTCACAGAAAATAAGAGAAATCTACTCACTAAAGAACATAAAGAACTATAATAAAGAACTGGCAAAGCCTCAGCAAAGAGTCTAGCAAGTTTTTGGTTTTTAAACCATTTTTTGTATTGGCTTTATATCTAATACTATTACATTTTGTTTCAGCTGGCAGGGTTCATCTATGCCTGTTATGTTGTGAAATGTATTACTGAAGAAGAGGACAGCTGTAAGTACTAAAGCTCTATTAATAATAGATGAATTCCTCGTGATATTCTTAACGCTCCTGACACTCTCTGAGCTTCATCCTAAAATACTTGGTTATAGGGTCGTCAGGTGCATGCCTTCTGTCCCACACACTTGATCTATTAGTAAATGTCTAGCAAATCAAGGAAGTGATTAAATGCAACTTTTAAAAAAATTCTTTAGTATTCTGAAAGCATGACTTACAGCTTTTTTTTCTCGGCAACATGTTGTTAAAGCAAACCAAATCTACTCCCCGCCCCCTAGAATTTGTAAACAACCTTTTTTTAAAGACGGTTATTAACTATTGTGAAAATAATTGGCTATTGATGGGGGTACATCTCTTCTGTGTTGACTTAAAGGAATTGTAACAGCACTTCTGGCAAGAGCTGGCTTTAGATCATTGCAGGAATTTCACTTAAGAGAGGTGAAGCTTTGTTCCTGTTTAGGTCCTGCTGCTCCAGTGTACAATTAAAAGTAGTGGAAATGTTTAAAAAATATCTTTAGGTTTCTCTTACTTACTTGTGTCAATAAAAACCTGTTGAGGAGAATTTACTGTGAATAGAAGCTATGGATCCAAGTAATCCCATTTATTATTTATTTTAACTTTGATTTAAAAAAAAAAAAAGAGGCACAGCAGTATTTCAGTGCAGCTGGGGATTGAAATGTTTCAGAAACAAATATCCGGACTGCATGTAACTTTGATAAAATATACATGAATCCTAGAGACAGAGTTTTCCAACAGGAAGCTTACAGGCTTTTACTTGATTGAGAGCGGTAATAAACCTGGTGGGGTTTCCTTTGTGTATTTTGCTGTGTGGAAAATAGCTGGAACCCTATAATCTATTGGTTTTGCTGTGCCACTGTGAGCCATCATGGAGATTTAGCATTTAAGTAAACCTCATTTCCAACGTCCTAGAGAAGAGATTCATTTCAGCCGTCTCTTGTTTTTGTGGAGGTAGGAGTGGAATATTAGTAAAAAGGGCTCTGAGCATGTTTGGTGTGAAGGCCTACACCATGAATGTAGTGCCACTTCATGAAATGATGTAAGCATAAGCTCTTTGTCCTGTTGTCTAATTCAATAAGTTGGGTAGCAACAGAGCTAGAGGAGAATTAGACCACCCCAAAATGGAATCATATTTAAAACAATTCTGCCTTCTCATCTAAGAGATTACATTCATTTTCAATTTTCTATAATGCTACTGGGCCAAATTGAAGTAAAAACTGAGTAAAGACATCAAAATTTGGCTCACTGAACAGGTGAAGAATTAATTAAAAACTCAAATGATTTCTCCTGTGATTTGTAAAATGATATTTCCGTCGCAAGTCTTGTATAGCTAATATTATACAATTTTCCATTCACTGTTGTGAGAGCTACCCAGAGAAAAAGATTTTCATGCTTTTCAGAAGATTTTCATGTAGATTTCTTGCCTATTTTGGTTCTCTTATAACTTTGCTAGTATACTATATACCATCGGCCTGATCCTCCAAGTAGGTGCAGCAGCTTTGCACCACACCAGCAGTGAAATCTGGCTAAAGAATCAGCTTATCCAGTTCTGGGAGCATCATCACAGTGCAGGGATGGCCCCAGATATGTAACACCAGCACAGAGGCTTCTCCACCACCATTCCACCTGGAGCCAGTTTATGGAGCGAGGCTGGAGAAATGGGAGTGTGGTTGAGATGCTCCTAGACTACAGTGATCCCCAGCTATGGTTTTAGTCTTTTCATTCTATTAACAGACATCATAAAGCAAAGCAACTTAAGGAAAGTGCTCCCTTATACTATGGGACCAGTCCTACAGACTATTGCCCTGGTTTAGGGGAGTACAAAAGTGAGTTTTTCTCTGCCTTTGCACGGCACTCTGACTTGTAACATGTGCTCCTCAGCTGAGCAAGGATTTGGATCTCCTACATCCACCTGGATTCAGGTTTATTTTCTGATTCCTGAATTACCAGTTAACTGTGTTTTCTAGTCATTCCCCTCCCTTTCCTTGCACATACATCTTTTGCGGTCCCCTGTCGGGACAGCTAAGTGTCTGCTGTTGTGATTTCATATCTCCTGGTGTTTATATTCTAAACACAGATTCTGTGTGTAACTTCTTCAAAATATTCTGGGCAGCAGAATTCTGCCAATATTCTGGGCATCTCATGTGCAGCAAGCCAGAGTGAAAAGGGAATGCTTTCAGGAGAAGGGAATTTTATCCCCAAGGGGACTCCATGGTCACCACTGTAGCCTAAGCCCCTGCAAAAGCTGCACCTCCCATTTATGCGGTTGTTTCAGATTGTTGATCTGAGTCACTGCATGGCACACAGGGATTATAAATCTGATCCCAGCTGTGCTGGTTCCCTGATACTTACTTACCCCATATATCAGAACTATTTTGGTTCTGCTATATCTGCCAGTTCCTACATGCCCAAAATGGGGAGGAGGGATTGCATCGTTATATAGATCTATATCTTCTTCCTGTTGGCTGTTTCTTATTTATTTATTATATTCAGGTGGTGCCTAAAGACTACTATCAAGACCAAGGCCCTATTGTGCTGGCTCTTGGACAAACATTGTCCTTTCCCCAAAACACTCACAGACCAACTTGATTTTTAAAAAACAAGCCATAGACAAAGGGTAAGGAAATGAGATGCAACCGTGACAGTCTTTTGGGGCACTCAGAACCATAGGCCCCTCTGCCGCAGCAAGAGAGAGCTTTGCTGGAGCTTAAATTTTGTGGCAGCTCCCTTGCACACCAGTCTGCCTGCCTCACCAGCAAACTACTTGAGACTCTGCCAGTCTAGCTTGCCTTGCAGCTAACATTCAGTGAACTCCAGTTCTCGAGTTCCCTAGAGACATCTCTCTGCAGTGTCCCGTTCCTGTTGCTGGACTCTTACAGAAATTTCCAAATCCACTGTCTCTGGAGAGAGAGAATACACGCCGGGCTGTTAGCTCTGCTGAGGCTGCACACCTTACTTTAGTATACCAGCAGTGAGATGAATTTATAAGTCAGGAATAAGTTTATTAATAAAGAACAGAGAATTCAGTGATACCAAGCAGAGATAATCGAAACAGGAAATGGTTACAAATAAAACAAATTCAACCTATTTTCTACTGGGTAAAATTTTACAGATTACAACCCTGGTTTCAGGAACTTTCTCATCTACAGTCAATTCTCAGCATCCTCAACTCACATGCTTGAGAGGTTCCACCTTTTCACAGATTTCAAGAGTGCTGGTCCCTTTGGGAGTCCCCTTTTTCCCCTTTGGCAGTCCAGAAAACCTTTGAAATATATCCCTTGAAAAGTAAGTCCAGACAAAGTTCCTCTGCCCTTCTGCTTGCTCTCTGGAGTGTTGGTGCCTTCTTCACCCTCTGGTCAATTTTCTTTCTCGATTGGCTTGATCACTTTGTTTACCTTAAATGCAAATGTACTTCTATTGTACTTTGCTTGTGATCTACCCAAGTGGTTTTCTCTTCCCCTGTTCGCTTGATCTGTGCAGACAGGTAAATCCACGATCCTTTTTCTGGGGCAGGCTTCTTTATCAGCTGCCTCCACGACATATTTTAAGACCATATTTCCAGAACCCATATATAACTCTTTATATACACGCTGTACATACATCACACAGTGACATTAATGAGCAGAATGTCACCAGTTTTTATGTGATACCTTACAAGACACTGTTTGGCTGAATATTCTGACAACAATCTGTTGGGTGTATCCTTTGCCGGTTAGCATAAAAGGGGTCTTAGGGTCACAGCAACATGAAAGCCAAGTGATCAAGCTTATGATGGGCACCTGATTTACTTAACTTAGAGCATTTGACCTAACACTCAGGTCTTTTCAAGGCTTCTCAGATCCTCACAGTCATGTCCATAATCTCAGGCTTTTGGTTGGCCCCTGCCATCAGTGCCACACGCATGAAAGTGGTGCCAGATAAAAGCAGAGAAATACTAGAAGGAATAATGGGGGAAGGAAATTAGGTGTTGGGGGAAAGTGGAGCATAAGGTGGGCACTGTAGCCAAAAGGAAAAGCTCTAACTTTTAACTTGCCTAATCCTGGCCAGTATAATGGGCACACTTCTTGTTAATTCCATGTTCTTTTTTATTTGTGGTGTGATAGGAACGGAGGCTGTAGTGAAGCGAAGTGTTAGAAGGGGCTGAGAGCATGGGAAAAAGGAAGGAAGGGAAGGAGAATTTGTGGGGAGAAACATCCAGGGCAGGAGGAGTAAGGCTGGCAGCAGGGAGACAGTAGGAGAGTAGGATAGAAGGCGATGGGGCACAAGCAACCAATCAGCAGACAGAAAAGAATGGCCAGCATTCTAATGGTAATAAACACCCTGCTGTCATCACCAGTGTCCCAGGGCTGTGAAGGTGCCTCACCCCCTGCCTTCCTAGTGCTGCTCCTGATTGTGGCTGAATAAGCCCCTGTTGCTTCTGTGGGACCTGCTCTGCCTCCTGTTTCATGTGCCCAAGTAGGGAGGGAGACTTGAAACTTAGAAGCGTGGTGCTTCTGAGAGGGATTCCCTGGAGGTCTAGATCTGGAAAGAGGGGAGGGCCTGAGTCCCCTAGCTGGGCCTCCCATTACTCCTCTCCATATTTTCCCTATTGCCATTGGTATGACTCAGTGATTGTCATTCTAACTTCATTAGCATTATTAGTGCTGCAATTAAAAAAATAAACCATGAAAATGTTGACAGCTATCATTGCTTGTGTGCATTCAACAGCTGTAAACTTACCAGAGCTTCTCATTTGTTTCCTGAAATCTTATTAGGGCTACATTTTTAAAAGATTACAAACTATTTTTAATACTTTGAAATGTTCATTTAATGTGTTTTTGCTCAGTAGCAGTTTGGCTCCCTGCTATAAGCTGTTAGCGGCCTTCTGTAAAGAAAATTCAACGTATTTTCAAAAATGTTATTAAATATTCAGATACTTAGTGAAAAAAAACAGGAATGGCATCAATAAAACAACATCCTCCCGGGATTTTTATACTGCCGGAAATTAAACAAGGAACCTGGCTGCTTAACTGGAATGCACCCGCACTAACTTTCAACAGACTCACACTCTCCTCTGCTGGTGGACGAGGGGTGGTAAGGGGAGCAGTGGAGTGGGGCCGTCCTTAGCCATAGGCAGACCAGGCAGCTGCCTAGGGCACCACTAGGTCTGGGGGCACCACTCTGCTGGGAGCCCAGACAGATGGGAAGGAGTGGAGCATATAAGAGCAGGGCTGCTGGGTCCTAGAGAGAGCCAAATGCAGCACAGTCTGAGGGAGGGGATTGGCTGCTGCGGTCTCTGGGAAGGGGTAGGGGAAGGAACTCACCTGTAGGGTGACCAGATGTCCCGATTTTATAGGAACAGTGTCGATTTTTGGGTCTTTTTCTTATATAGGCTCCTATTCCCCCCACCCCCATCCCGATTTTTCACATTTGCTGTCTGGTCACCCTAGGTGGGGGTAATTGGTACCTATATAAGACAAAGCCCCAAATATAGGTACTGGCCCTATAAAATCAGGACATCTGGATCTAGTCACCCTAGCTGGGGAGCATGTCTCTCCCCTGGGCTGGCAGTGATCCATCTCATCCAGGGGGAGCTGCACAGGGCAGGATGAGCTGCTGTGACTCAGTGGGTGCCCTGTCCCTGAGATCAGAAGCTGTGCTAACTTCACCATGGTCTGTTGGGCTGGTGGTGGTGCCCATTGCCATGTGATCAGACCTGAGAGTTTGCTGCTGCTGTTGCCACTCTGCACCCCAAGAGGTGGATTTTGGGGTCCTGCAGTTTTCCACCTATCTCCTCCTGTACTGCAGCTGTTGGACCAGCAGGTTGGGGGGTGAGCCAAGCATGAAAGCAGTACTGTGTTGCCATTTAGATTGTCATTTAACAAATTTGTTTGCCAAAAATGCTTGCTAACAATCCTGAATTCAATTTCAATATTTTTTTTAAATCAGTATCTTAGCCAAAAACAGAAAATTAAGTTTTGACAATTATTTGTGACAAGTTTGGTATGGGGAAGGGAGTGGGCCAGTTTTCATCAGAGAAACAAAAACTGTTGATTGACTTTCCTATAGCCTTGTTACTGCTAAATACAGCCCTCCAACAACTGTAATATGCTCATCTTCTTACTAGTGTATAGAGCAGGGGTCGGCAATCTATGGCTCATGTGCCAAAGGTGGCACGCGAGCTGATTTTTGATGGCATGCGGCAGTGGGCTGAACCACTCAGCCCGCCGCTGCTCTGAGGTTCCGGCTGCTGCCCCATTGCCACCCGGGGTCCCGGCCACCGGCCCCACTCAGCACCCACTGCTGGCCTGGGGACCCCCAAGGAACCCCAGGCTGGCAGCAGGCTGAGCAGGCTGGCGGCTGATACCCCGACTGAGCCACTCAATCCGCTGTCAGCCTGGGGTTCCATTCACTCAGCTGGTAGGTGGGCTGAGCAGGACTAAATTCAACGAAATAGGAAAACAAGAACAACTAATGACAAAATGCAAGAACCTAGAGCAGAGATCCCCAACCTTTTTTATCTGGCGGTCACCAGACGAAGGACCATGGCAGTGAATGAGCATCCGCCGAAGTTTGGCAGCATTTCAGCGGCGACGCCTCTGGATGACACTGCTTATCGGCTGTTAAGCAGTGTCATCCAGAGGCATCGCTGCCAAAATGCTGCCAAATTTCGGTGGCATTTTGGCGGATGCTCGTCCACCAGCCGGTACGCAGGTGCACTGAGAGGCTCCTGTGGGCGCCATGGCACCCTTGGGCACCACGTTGCGGACCCCTGACCTAGAGAGCCTCCTGAAGTACGGCGATCGTTTTGATTTAAATGGACTTGAACTGTATGAAGAATTGAGTACACTGTCATCAATGGTGCCACATGGAAAATCGATGATGGACATTGTACAGTTTACTCATACCAGCAAACTTATTGACATATATCCTAATGTGTGTATTGCCACTTGTGTTCTACTGACAATTCCTGTAACAGTAGCATCAGGAGAACGGAGTTTCTCAAAACTAAAACTCATTAAAAACTATCTCCACTCTACAAGGAGTCAGGAACACTTGACTGGTCTTGCTATTCTTGCAATCAAACAAGACATCACTTTGTCTTTGTCATAGATGACATTATTACTGATTTTGCAGCCAACAAAGCCAGAAAGATTGCTTTTAATTAAAAACAAATCCTTGTTTCAATACCTCTTCATATAAATTTCCAATAAAATGTTGACAAATTAAAAAATATATATTTGCATCATTCTGTCAAATCAGAATTTTTTCTATAGTGCTACCTCTTTAGTGCTAGTCCATCAGCATTACAATGTGCTTAATTAAGTTAAACTGGTTTTAATAACATGCATGTGGCAAGTTTTCCAATAGTGTAAGCTTATGTTTATGTTGCTAAGATCAAGACAGGCACAGGGGCACCAGTTTAATAATCCCGCCTAGGGCACCATAAATCCTAAGGACGGCCCTGCAATGGAGCCCAAAGGTGGGCAGCACTGACTAAGGAGGAGGTGCTGCTGAGATGGCAGGGGGATGTGCCAGTGCAGTGCATCCCCATATAGCACCATCCATCACCGGGACACCTGTGTAGCTGCAGCTACAAACTAAAGCTGACCTCTCCCTTTGTAGCACACCCTCAAAGAAGGCAGCAGTAGAACTATTATCTGTCCAGGGTGAATATTCCTGGCGCACAGGCAGGTCTGCTTTGCATCACCTGGTACTAGCAGGGGTGAATCTAAACTATGGCAGCTGTGGCTTCTCACCTTACCGTGCCACATCACTGCCTGTTAAGAACTTGTTCCCTCTTTTGTTATTTCAAGGTGAAATGCAAGGCAAAAATGACAGCTTTCCATGCTGAATATCCATCGAGCCAGGCATTTAGGGATATTTGGCACAGAAATAAGTTCTAAGTAACCTTTTTTAATTTCTTTACTCCCCTCTGTGAAAACTTCTTGGTAGTTCCTGACTCACTGAAGATATCCCAGAATACAATGTCACAGATGCAACTTTTAGATAATGTTTTCACCTCTTAGCTCATCCTACAACCCCCATAAATCAATGATATTTGTAATGTTAAAGAATGAGGTGCTCTGGGGTACCAGCCATGGACTGATAAGTACCACGATGATTTCACATAGGTAGGAAAAGAGAATTTTATCTGGTTAGTTTTAAGGGATGTGGCTAATGCACAGGATTGGGAGCCAAGACTCCCGTGTTTTATTTTTGGCTCTGACATAGACTATTTTGTGACCTTGGGCAAGTCATTTAACCTGTCCATACCTGTTTCCCATATTTAAATTAGAGATAATAATATATAAGTGCTTGGGGTGCTAGGCAACATCATGAAAACAGTTTCCCAGTCATTAATAAAAAGAACACCCCAGCATAATTACAGACCAGGTGAGTAAAAACAAAACAATAATCATACTAACATACATCTCAGGTGTGTTGGCAGGCCTTCATAGCTTTGAGCTCTTTGGATGAAAGGGCCTATAGAAGTCCAAAGTGTTATTGTATATTACTTTATTTCTGTGCCAAATGCCTCCCACAGTATGATTAGTGAGGCATTATTGAGAATTAGTACTGTGCCTAAGTCTCTGCTTAAAAAGCTCTGAAAGTACAGTACAAACACAAAGAAACATATAATAAATGTTAAACTGCAAATCTGTCGCTCTTCCTCCCTGCTTCTCTCTGATATGTGTGAATTGGGAGGTTTGAGGCTAGGAGAATAGGGAAAGTCTCCACTAGAACTGTGCTCTCTCCAGTAGGACCATTTAACTCAGTTTTCATATTTGTGCTTATATTTTTTGCCTCAGGAAGCCATTTCTCAGATCGGAGTAATGCAAAAGAAATCTACCACCTAAGAACTGAAATATCCTGGGAAGCCTGACTCCTGCATTATTTTGGCCCCATGAATGGCTTTTTGAGGCATTAAAAAAACTCTCAGTAAATACAGCTATAAACCAATGCTTGAAACACAAATATGAGAACTCCCCCACATGCAGGCACCTGTTCTCTCACCTGTTCAACAAGCTATTTGTGCATTGTATGAGCAGACTGAGGCTGAGAGGCTAAAGATATATTTGAAATTTGTCAAAGTGCTTTGGCCCAAGTGCACTCCCAAATGTACAGCCACTGACTGGCTAGAAACTTTTCTGTGTACTTTTTTCATTTAGTGCTGTGACTGCTACATAAAGCAAGCAAAGCCAAAGAGGGAGAGGGGGGAAACAATGGGATGTTTTTCAGTTGTCAGGATGCTGATGCAAACACACACAGAATGGAGCTTCTGAAATCCAATGACACCGTCTGACACATTTCATCCTACAACAAGCTGGCTTGGGAAACCAAACTACCACCGGGAGCAATGAGCATGTAGGAAACTTACTGGGAAGTCTATACAGCATCAGCCTGTTAAAAGTACCAATAGCTGATTCCCACTTCATTACTTTCAGTTGTGGCCTCTAATAAAAACAGAGAGGGTTGGCTTTTACCATCTCATTCCCCCAGCAGCGAGATGGTACACACTCTGAATCCCACAAGGTTTGGCCACTTATTCTAAAGTACACACTGGAAATATCTCGGAAGCAGCTTTAACTGCCAGAGGGGGAGTATATAAATAGCAGACCGAAAAACAAAAACTAGTTGTGTTTGACATGTAAATTGAACTACACTATCCAGGTGTTTACAGGACCTACACAGACAGTTACACTGCCTTAGCTATGATCAGCTGGCACTGTGTTGCCGAGAGAGAAACAAAGTGAAAGCTCAGAGGAGGAGCAGTTTGTTTAAATAATAGCAAGTAATTAGGCTGAAGACAAAATCGGCGATGTCATTTTATAATTACAATTAATTTAAAGGTTAATTTCCTTTGGTGCTAAAATCTTATTTAAAGCATTTACCAGGAAAGGAAATTAGGATGTTACTATCAAGATGCACAGAGTGCTTCTGGGAATCCATGCCTATTATCACTAGAAAATTAAGTTAGGTTCAAAGTGGGAATTTCAATTCATTTTAATGTTTAATAGATGGTGGTCAGGGCCTTGAGTCAGAAGGGTTGGTTAGGGTAGACTGTAAGATTTGCATTTTCTTTGTTTTCGGGATTAATTGCAAATGCTTCCAACAAAAGGGCTGGGTTTATACGTGAACAAGCTTGACATGAAAGGAAAATTGTCTATGGATTGCTGCCTTCCTAACTAATGAAGTTGATGTTAAAGGAGTCCCTAAGAGACTGGGATGTGGTATGAAACCAAATATATAAATAAATAAAATCATGAGGGGGGGGGGACATGGTGCTGTCTCTGGCTTCATAGATGTTAATTTCCCTTCTTCCTCACTGTCTTGCCTGCCCATCCCCCCACATCCCTCACTGCCTTCTATGGGGATTGTCAAGCTTGAGTTTCAAAAATATCTAAATAACATAATATTAGGGCTTGAAGGAAGTACCATTTCCATTTTGGTGGCTCATCACGATGGAATACTGTTTAATACAATCAACGAATCACAGTAGCCAAGGGGATGTATCTGCCTTACATTATTGTATTTTTTTCATTCATAATCCATTGCTGAATCTTATTAAATGAAAAGTGTTTTTAAATAAGGCTGCTTAAAATATTATATTGATTCCACTAATATAAAAAGCCACCGCAGAAGCAAATTGCACTGGAAAAGATGCAGGGAGCATGCAAAGAGAGATGAATTTTACACCCAAACCCTTTCAAAAATCTTACTCTGCTACACTCAGATGTAATTGTTCTTGGAGGAGAAACTCAAGACAGGAGATCAAGATAACAATGCTCTGCTTAGTAACAAAGGAGTTTTGCAGTTCTGACTAGACACCCAGGTTAACCATTCATCATATACAGATTTACATCATACTGGATGCTGTACAGTATTTCTCTAATAGCAGATAGTTTGATATCCAGTCTTAATTCAAACTGCTGTGTTTAAAGAGATTTTGAGTTGTGTCTACATTGACTGGACTACCTACTGAGAATGTGCATATATGAGTAACTCAATACAGTGTATAGTTTGTCACAACTGCCCCAAACAAGTTCAACTGAAAAGCATTATCACTCATTTGTCTGGCACTCTTTAAAGCAGGTTTGATATGAACAGCTAAGCTCCAAAATCCCTTGTTTGGGAGTCCAAAGCTATTGAGCTGTACTTTTCAAGGTGTAAAAGCAGCAAAGAATCCTGTGGCACCTTATAGACTAACAGACGTTTTGGAGCATGAGCTTTCGTGGGTGAATACCCACTTCGTCAGATACAGCCACAGGATTCTTTGCTGCTTTTACAGATCCAGACTAACACGGCTACCTCTCTGATACTTTTCAAGGTGTGTCTGCTCACTTGCACTGGCTGTCAAATTCTGTCCAATTTGGTGTTTTCCCAATTGTAGGAGTCAAACTGGATTTTTTGTACTGGCCTGGGTGTCCCTAGACCCTATCTGACACATATCTTTGTGCTACATTTTCTCTAGTCCATTAGTATTTCACTCCCTATTTCTTATTACTTTTGCCTTTTCCTTTTAAATTTTTGGATGGCTCTTCATTAACCTTGCCTTGTTAGTCTTCACACATTCAGGACTCAGTTCTCTTCTTTGTTACACTTATTAATTCTCATAATGTTTATTTATTTGTATTGTGTCATTTCTCATTTGTCATTGATATGTCAGTTCCTACCTCCGATTGCCCCATGATGCCAGCCTCCATCTTCCACCTTTGTGATTTCTGCCTGCTGCCTCTCACTTGGGAAGCACTTCCCATAAACATCCACAAAACTAACTCGTTATCCTCCTTAAAACTCTCCTCTGCAGTTAGGCCTACAAAAAACTTGACATTCATTACGCTGTTGATGTGCAAAGACCACGGCCCATCATGCTGACCAAAATTGTTACTCTGCCCTGTGGCTTTATCCATCTCTTGTCTCTTGGCTTATATTTAGATTGTAAGATCTTTGAGGCAGGGACTGTCTTTTTTTGTTCCATGTTTATACAGTGCCTAGCACAATGGAGCCTTGGGCCAGGACTGGGGCTCTAGGTGCTACAATAATACAAATAATAAATAATAATTGTGGTAGCATGGCCCCAGTCTGCTCTTTCCTTATCACCAGCTTAGCCCTTGTGAGGAGATGACCTATAGCAAATTTCTCCTAAGAAGTCCTTTTATTAGTGCCCTGATGATCCTATTTAACCTGCATTACCTCTAGATGGCACTGGGCAAAATTTGTGGAATCCTTAGCTAATTTAGAAATATTTTATCAATTTAAAAATATCTCAGGGGCACACTGGAAATGTTTGCATGCACGAAAATTGGAGAGCAAATGGAAATTGTTCTGGAAGTTCCAGGCCTAACTGAGATATACTTAAAGAGAAAACATAAAATATGTTTTTAAAATTATTTTAGTGGGAGTGGAGACATTTAACAGAATGGAGGAAGGAGCTTGATTGGGATGTGATGACACAAAATTCTGACAATCTGATTTTGCTGATTTTAGCTTATACCAGATGGAGTGAGGGAAGAGCTGGCCAGGGATCAGCAGGGCTCAGAGAGGGCCCCACAGAGAATTGTCTCAAAGAACAAATTAAGTGGTATAAGGATCTGCTGGAAAACCTGGAAATTCATGAGCTACCAGAAGGGACTGCCAAAGAACGGTTTCCATTGCTGTGAAAGGGAATGGAATTGCAATAATGAGAGCACATCAAAACCAGAGCAGAGAAATATGGCTAGAGGATTTCCTTCTGCTAACCCTTTGGAACTCTTATGTTGTTTCAATTTTTGCTATAATGTCTCACTGGTAATGGCACAGCTTCAGAAACTGACAGATACGCTCTTTGTCCCTGCCACTTTTCTGCTATTCTCTTCTGTGGGTCTTAATTGCTGTATCCACAAAACAAAGCCTATGGCATTTAATTATCATTGTAAGAAAACTTTATTGAAGGTTTGTATTAGAGCACACCTCTGCCTATCTGCTGAACAGTGTGTAACAGCAATGATCACAGGATACAAAGGGTAAGACTAGGGTAGGTTTGGCAGGCAGTGAGTATCATGCCATCATAAGACAGCTTAGCAGGAGGCCAGATGGCAACGGTAGTCTGCAAGAGCATGATAATCTTCCTCCTAGCTTATAGATTTTCTTTTTTTTTTAAGCCAGACTTCTGGTTTTCTGCTTTAATTTCAAATTTAATAAAATTGGCCCTAATTTCACACCATTAATCATTTCTAAATTGTGTCAAGGTTTGTAAAATTCAGCATTTTTGCACAGCTCTCAACTACATCCGGTATCCTAGTCTAGTCTAGATAGGTTCTTATACCACCCTCATGACTGTGGTAGCTTAGAGCCTTCCAACAGTGCATTGAGTAATGTGACTGACATTTGTCACGTATGGTCCATTCTCTCACAGCTTCTTTCCAGGGGGAGAATTGTGTGTACAGTGGGGTTTTTTGTTTTGATAAGAATGATTTTTTTAACATGTATGGCTATTTCCCAACCCACTCGTCCCCGCTCCGCCTCTCAAGAGTCTGTATCCTTTCATATTTAATATGGACTGAATTTTACGGCCCTACTAAATTTGATGAACACCATAATGTCAATGTTATTTCTATAGGCTCATAGATTCATAGACTCTAGGACTGGAAGGGACCTCAAGAGGTCATCGAGTCCAGTCCCCTGCCCTCATGGCAGGACCAAATACTGTCTAGACCATCCCTGATAGACATTTATCTAACCTACTCTTAAATATCTCCAGAGATGGAGATTCCACAACTTCCCTAGGCAATTTATTCCAGTGTTTAACTACCCTGACAGTTAGGAACTTTTTCCTAATGTCCAACCTAAATCTCCCTTGCTGCAGTTTAAGCCCATTGCTTCTTGTTCTATCATTAGAGGCTAAGGTGAACAAGTTTTCTCTCTCCTCCTGATGACACCCTTTTAGATACCTGAAAACTGCTATCATGTCCCCTCTCAGTCTTCTCTTTTCCAAACTAAATAAACCCAATTCTTTCAGCCTTCCTTCATAGGTCATGTTCTCAAGACCTTTAGTCATTCTTCTCTGGACCCTCTCCAATTTGTCCACATCTTTCTTGAAATGCGGTGCCCAGAACTGGATACAATACTCCAGTTGAGGCCTAACCAGCGCAGAGTAGAGCAGAAGAATGACTTCTCGTGTCTTGTTTACAACACACCTGTTAATGCATCCCAGAATCACATTTGCTTTTTTTGTAACAGTATCACACTGTTGACTCATATTTAGCTTGTGGTCCACTATGACCCCTAGATCTCTTTCTGCCATACTCCTTCCTAGACAGTCTCTTCCCATTCTGTATGTGTGAAACTGATTGTTCCTTCCTAAGTGGAGCACTTTGCATTTGTCTTTATTGAACTTCATCCGGTTTACCTCAGACCATTTCTCCAATTTGTCCAGATCATTTTGAATTTTGACCTTGTCCTCCAAAGCAGTTGCAATCCCTCCCAGTTTGGTATCGTCTGCAAACTTAATAAGCGTACTTTCTATGCCAACATCTAAGTCGTTGATGAAGATATTGAACAGAGCTGGTCCCAAAACAGACCCCTGCAGAACCCCACTTGTTATACCTTTCCAGCAGGATTGGGAGCCATTAATAACTACTCTCTGAGTATGGTTATCCAGCCAGTTATGCACCCACCTTATAGTAGCCCCATCTAAATTGTATTTGCCTAGTTTATCGATAAGGATATCATGCGAGACTGTATCAAATGCCTTACTAAAGTCTAGGTATACTACATCCACCGCTTCTCCCTTATCCACAAGGCTTGTTATCCTATCAAAGAAAGCTATCAGATTGGTTTGACACGATTTGTTCTTTACAAATCCATGCTGGCCATTCCCTATCACCTTGCCACCTTCCAAGTGTTTGCAGATGATTTCTTTAATTACTTGCTCCATTATCTTCCCTGGCACAGAAGTTAAACTAACTGGTCTGTAGTTTCCTGGGTTGTTTTTATTTCCCTTTTTATAGATGGGCACTGTATTTGCCCTTTTCCAGTCTTCTGGAATCTCTCCCGTCTCCCATGACTTTCCAAAGATAATAGCTAGATGCTCAGATTCCTCCTCTATTAACTCCTTGAGTATTCTAGGATGCATTTCATCAGGCGCTGGTGATTTGCAGGCATCTAACTTTTCTAAGTGATATTTAACTTGCTCTTTTTTGATTTTATCTTCTAAACCTACCCCCTTCCCATAAGCATTCACTGTGTTAGACATTCCTTCAGACTTCTCAGTGAAGACCGAAACAAAGAAGTTATTAAGCATCTCTGCCATTTCCAAGTTTCCTGTTACTGTTTCTCCCTCCTCACTGAGCAGTGGGCCTATCCTGTCCTTGGTCTTCCTCTTGCTTCTAATGTATTGATAAAAAGTCTTCTTGTTTCCCTTTATTCCCATAGCTAGTTTGAGCTCATTTTGTGCCTTTGCCTTTCTAATCTTGCCCCTGCATTCCTGTGTTATTTGCCTATATTCATCCTTCGTAATCTGACCTAGTTTCCATTTTTTATATGACTCCTTTTTATTTTGTAGGTCATGCAAGATCTCGTGGTTAAGCCAAGGTGGTCTTTTGCCACATTTTCTATCTTTCCTACCCATCGGAATAGCTTGCTTTTGGGCTCTTAATAGTGTCCCTTTGAAAAACTGCCAACTCTCCTCAGTTGATTTTCCCCTCAGTCTTGATTCCCATGGGACCTTATCTATCAGCTCTCTGAGCTTACCTAACTGTGCTTTTTAAACTTCTTGGATCAAATCCTAAGCTGGTATAAATTGCCATAGCTCTACTGAAGCCATTTGTATTATTTGCTGGAGTGGGACGTGCGGTCACCTGAGTTTTCTTTTAATATTCTTCTCTTTTTTCTGCATGAGCATCATTTTGCTACATTATACCACATTATTTATTTCCTGCCTACTTCTCTATCTGCTTATGTATTTGTTCCTCCTGCTGGTCTTGGTAGAAGCTCCTCACTCTTTTATATAAACGGGGCCCCTTCTGTTCAGATATACACATCCCAGCTAAATAGGCTCTTTGCACACCAACAAATGTCCAGCAACTGAAGTTGAATACTGAATTCAGCCTTACGATCCCATCCTACAGACTGAGACAAATTCAAAGCTCCTATTGACTTCAATGGGAGTTTTGACTATGTGCCAGGATTACAAGATCAGGTCTTTAGTGGGTGTATTAATAGAAAACATGTCCATTATTTTGAGCCATAACCAATTTTAATTACATGACTTCCCCAGTTATATCCTAGAAAGAGTTTATGGTGCTTTTGTAAACCTGACGTTATAACAAGGAGCAGGTTAGTATCAGCAAGGCAAGAAAGAGATTCAGACTCACAAAATGAAAGTGAGCTATTCATTGTTAAATGTTCCATTACCAGATTTCAGGCAAGCCTCTCAGTATATCTCATCTGTTGATATGGTATGCGAGTAGGATTATGTGTGTGTGTTTATGAAGGCAAAACATGATTAAAGACCTGAGTTTGATAATGATGATATACAAGATAAAAGTAAAATACAGTAAGCAAAAATGTGTTTGATGGATAAGGTTAGGAATTGAAACATCTGTAATGATTCAGCTAATGAGGCTTATTTTATTCATCTCATGTTACTGCTGCCAGGAGTGTATCTGTAGTATGACACTTTTAGTGACCTTTCAGGCACAGCCAGGATAAAATGCCCAGCAGAAAGGGCAGCATTTTGCATACTTTGAGGAACTAACTCAAAATCCATAGGGAGCTTTTAGCACAGTCTGGGCACCACAGGCTTTGCAGAGCTAACTGAGATGCTGCCATGATGAAGAAAATGTGCTGCAAAGAAATTATAGGCATTCTCTACATAAGAGTTAATATCATATTACTCACCATTCCTAGTTCACTTGCAGCACTGTTGTTGTACGTAAGGAGCCATTGTATTCCTTTAACAAGGTCACAATCATATTCTCTCCCCTACCATCATCTGAATATACAACTGGGAAGTCTGTACTGTCTGCTTAAAACAGAGCTGTCTCTATAGGCCCATCTTGTTTATATCACTTTGTAATCTGGCCTGTTTACACCCTGCGTTTCCTTTGTGCAACAGGGCAAAAGACTGGGACACACGGCCATGCAGAGATAATACGCACACATTTTTTTCCTGAGCCCACACAAACTCCTTTTATTGCTGGGAATTTTTTTCTGAACATTTTGGTTTAGCTTTCTGGGAAAGAACCTAGAAACTTCCTCAAAATATTTCTTCTTGTGTCTTCAAAACAGAGCATCCCTGCCTGTGACAGAGTCATTTTGTCATTACTTATAGGGTACAACTTTATGTTACCACATATATCTGAAAACACACACACATACTATATAGAGGGACAGGTCCTCCCAGCTGACTTAAATTGGCAAAGATCTAGTGGAGCTATGCTGATTTAAAACAATGGACAATCTAGCCCAGACAGCTTGTTTTCTGAATTCTTTGTTCAGAAGGTCAAGGCTGAAAAAGAGAACATTTATACAAAAAGCAATTCACTACAAGATGAACCAGGAAAGGCCTGTGTCACCCTTATCTTTGAACGTATCTGTGGGATAAGAGCTCATTCATGTCCTCCTTAAATCTCAATCCTGTGTTTATTACATGTGACTCTTCCCATGGAAATAATTATGTCACAAAGTTAGCATTGTGACTGTATACTCTGGGAGGAGGATTATATTCACTGTGCAAGGGCTGCATCTAGGAACCTCATTTGTAGTGTACTGTGTTAATGGTTGCAGTATATAGAGCTGATGTAAGGGGAGTGCAGATGTGTGCCTTAACAAGTGTAACTAGGAAGTCACACACATTCATAAGGTGCACTATATATCAATTGAATGGGCTACAATAGAAGACCGGGCAATGTGAACATAGAGCTCTGTAATCCACACTAAAATCCATTTAAGTTGAAGAAGCTATAGTCTTTGTTACTCCTTTTTGCAGTATAAACGGTCTTAATTATGGGCTAGATGGGGCTGGCTCTGCTCATGCTGAATAGCACCTCACTTAATAAGTAGTTCCATTAATTTCAGTGGGATTACTTACGTTCTAGTCTATACTGCTTCTTATTCTACCCCCATCACCATAGTATCTAAGTGCATTAAACAATGCAACTAACATCTGTGGCATGTAGTTCATCCTCTCTCTCATCCTCTCACCAAAAGAAGAATTGTGAATGCAGTAGAGTGTTTTGTTTTGATGGGGATTTGGGTGTTGGCATGGGGGGGGGAGTTGTTGCTTTGATTTGTTTTCTAATGTACATACTATTATGTGTTTATGTAGGAGAAGGCAAAATGAAGACGTTTGCCTTGCTCTTGAAGTGGAAGACGGTGAGGTTTGAGATGGTCCTTAGTTCTTGGGGGAGTTCATTGCACTGTCTTGGACCAACCCTCAAGAAACTTTTGTCCCTTGTACAGATGAGCTTTACCCTTATGGATGAAAGCACCATTATGCCAGAGGAGCAAAGTTGTCCACCAAGGCCTTTTTCCAGAGCTTTAGGTGATCTTATACACTGGGCCTAAACCAGGGATCGGCAACCTTTGGCACACGGCTCGTCAGGGAAATCCGCTGGTGGGCCGGGATGGTTTGTTGACCTGCAGTGTCCACAGGTTCGGGTCCATCACAGCTCCCACTGGCCACAGTTCACTGTTCCAGGCCAATGGGGGCTGCGGGAAGCGGCGTGGGTCAAGGGATGTGCTGACTGCCACTTCCCGCAGCCCCCATTCGCCTGGAACGGCAAACCGCAGCCAGTGGGCGCTATGATCAGCTGAACCTGCAAACGCTGCAGGTAAACAAACCATTCCGGCCCGCCAGTGGATTTCCCTGATGGGCTGCATGCCAAAAGTTGCTGATCATAGGCCTAGACCATTGGGCACCTTGAAGATAAGGCTCAAGACCTTTAACTTGAATCAATTTTCTATGGGACACCAGCGCAGAGAGTAAAGGATAGGCCTGATGTATTCACACTAGCCTGTGTTCCTAAGGAGCTGTGCTGTTGTGTTCTGTACTCAGGGCCAGCGCTTCCATTTAGGCGGCCTAGGCAATCGCCTAGGGCGCCAGTATTATTAGGGAGTGGCATTTTGCCAGGGGAGGGGGCGGCAGGCAGCTCCGGTTGACCTGCCACTGTCATGCCTGCGGAGGGTCCCCTGTTCCCGCGGCTCCAGTGCAGCTGCCGCAGGCATTCCTGCGGACAGTCCGTTGCTCCCACAGCTCCGGTGGACCTCCCGCAGGCACAACTGCAGCAGCTCCACCGGAGCCGCGGGACCAGCTCGCAGGGTGGCGAAATGGCCGTGCACCTAGGGCACTAAAACCCCTAGCACTGGTCCTGTCTGTACTAGTTGGAGTTTCCTAAGAGCTGGTGAGTTCGTGCCCAGGTCGTGCGTGGCTAGAGGTAAGGGTATGGCCCTACGAAAAGGATAGTTTAGAGTATTTGGAAAATGGATATATGTATGTTTAAGTATGATTATATATTAATGTTTATCCTAGAGAGAAAGCTCTTCATAATTATGTGTTTTGGGATGCAGTATTTAAGTTGTCCACTGTGAAAGATCTCAAATTCAGATTTGTGAATTATAAAAGGAATGACATGTGAACTCTAATTTTATTATTGCATTCATATCAGAAGGGACTTTCCTGTATTAGAGAGTAATTTGCTACTTTCTGAATCACAGAATCACAGTTACCTTCATAATCATAGTTTGCTCAGGGACATCCCAGTACTTAGGGGAAATACAGTTCCAGATCTGAACTTTCCGGCTTTGCCTTCTCTCTTGCTAAGTAACATCAAAGTGGTGTACAT
The DNA here is from genome assembly GCF_007399415.2 of Gopherus evgoodei. NCBI lineage: Eukaryota > Metazoa > Chordata > Testudines > Testudinidae > Gopherus > Gopherus evgoodei. The sequence goes on from NC_044324.1 coordinate 105,578,437, forward strand.
TAGAGCTAGGTGAAATTTTTTGGCTGAAATTTATTTTGCTGAAAAATGAAGATTTGGCTCAAACCATTTCATGAATTCATGTAGATTTTGGTGAATTGTTTCAGTTAAAACTAAAAAAATTGGAAATGCCAAAATAGTTTATCTAAATGTTAAATCTCTCTGATATTGCAGACTAGAGTCACAAGAGGATTTAGGCTCCATTAACAAAATGAGGATGATGGGAGGTGATCCCTTTTTACCTAATAGCCCAATGGTTAGGGCACTCACCTGGGATGTGGGAGATGCAGGTTCAAATCCTCACTCTGGAGTAGGGTCTCACCACCAGACTATGAGCTACTCTGGGGTGGGTATCTCTCAGTCTCTTCTGTTGAAGTAGATCCAGTTATTCATACCACCCTAGTATACAATATGTAGGTTAGACTATTTCATGGAGATAGCATCCAAATATATATGAGGGCTACAGTTAAGTAAGATACAAAGACCTCATATTTCACCATTTAAAAGAAAGCGCTTGAGTATGGGAAACTGGGAATCTCTGACTCAGATGTGACTGTATTGTCCCAGAAATGATATAAAATAAATAAACATGGGTAGGCAGTGGTATGAATTAGAAAATAACCCCCACTCATAGACCTCTACTGTATTTGGAGTATCCTTAGATCTGTGAAGTCCCATCTCCAATGCTCAGACAAATTGTTCTAAGGCTCTGTCTCTGCATTTCAACCCAAATGTCAAAGCCGGGAATCGGAGCAACTTCTGTCTCTCAAACAGAACAGGATCGATATGCTTTCTCTGCGGACCACTGAACCAGAGTATGTCAGTGAGCTTAACACAATAATCACAGTCAGTTGCATTGCATCCATGCCTAAATAAATGGTTTGCAGCATTTGTAATATCCAGATAAAATGTAATTTTATACTTCAATAAGGTGATCTGCTTGAGGAAAGAGTGATGCATTATTCTCTCTGGTGTAGATGGATTTTATAAATCCCTCATTTTCTGCCTCTAAAGACACTTCCTCTCCTCCCCCATTTACCCCACCCACCCACCCTCTATACAATTAGTCACCAATTTTAGTAGATAGATTATTAGGGGGTCTGTCCAAAGTAATCTGTGTGGAAGTTTGTTCTTGAATGATAGTGCCTATCTCTTCTGAAAAGATATTGCTAATGAAAGCAATTTTCCCCTCTTTCAGTTGATTTCATAGGTGGATTTGACTCTTATGGCTATCAAGGTCCACAGAAGACATCTCATTTACAGCTACAGCCCATGTATATGTAAGTACTTAGCTTCTGAGATAGTCTATGGAGTGCTAGGCAGATATTAAAGTATTATTAAACTGAAAGATTACATGTCTTAAAAATTCAGGTTAGGCAGACACCTTTCTTGATAGACTGAATTCAAGTTCTGCACTTAACCGCTAACATTAGCCTTTTTTGCAACATAATGATTTCTTGTGGTGGGATACCATGTGTCATATTTGTTTTAATAAGACTGATGTCCTGATATGGATTTTACTAACCTCCCTCAGGCAGACTGAGACTTGGTCTATACTACAGTCTACACCAAACTCCTGGTGTAGACAGTGCTGTGTCGACAGGAGGGTTTCTACCATCAACATAGCTATCACCTCTCAGGGAGGTGGATTAACCACACCAATGGGAGAAGCTCCTTGTTGGTGTAGGTAGCATCTTCACCAAGTGCTACAGTGCACTAGTGCAGTGCTATATGTGTAGACAAGTCCTGAGTAAAATCTGACTAAGGATTTGGCCCAGTGATTTTAGCTAAGTTTATCAGAGGTTTAGAAACATATTATGCAGCAAACATAGTTAGCATTTCTCTCAGTAGAGCATCTATTCTTTGAGGTGTCCCTCTACTTTCTTTGCCCTCCTCACATCTGTTTTCTTTATTTTACTGGCATGTTGCTTTTGAAATCAGTTTAATTAGGATAGTATAATTTGACTATTCTGTGCGAGTGACAGTTCCCTCCACTGCCTAGAAATACAAGCTGATACATTTTGGGGTTGAGTGGAAAAGAAAATGTCAGCAAAAGCACAAGACTGGAGCAGATTTACACTGAAGTTCCTGCTCATCCTTAGACTGCAACACAGCAATGATTTACAAACATCACCTGTACTAGTGCCAAGCAGAAAGCAAGTCACAGATTCATTACTGCCCAGGTGAATCTTGCCTCACTGCAATGCAAAGGTGTAACTCTGGGCGTTTGTTTAATATCACAAGCTCATTAGGTGAAAGTATGGCATGTGGTGACTTGCAAGAGGGCATCATTTCCTTTGTCCCTTTTCTCTTCCAATCATTTGTACTGAAGGAGAGAACTAAACATAACTAGGCAACATCAGTTCAACCCTAATGCCCATTCAAACTGTAATGGAAACATTTAACTAAATCTTGTAATTACTTTTTTAAAAGGAAATCTGCTGATGAACGAGCAGCCATTATTATTTATGTGGGTCTGGTATTTACTCCTTTACTGGTTGTGGACCTCATACTGGGAGGATGCTCAGAACTTGTCCCTTGGTGAAGCATGCTAGTTTCTGGGGGGATTTTAACAGATTTAAATTACAGTAGTGCATAGCTCCCATTCCAGCCCAGCGTCAGCTTCCCATCTGTATGTGCTCAAAGATTTTTCACCTGCACTTTGGGCATCATGTTGTACATTTAGAAAATGTTATTTCCTTCCTTGTACTCTGTGTGGCTCATAGGTACTTAGAACAATTCTAATCCTATTTCTTTCTCAATGTACTATACATTGTCATCAACATATGGAGCCCTCTGGCTGAGATATTATCCCATTCTCTTTATGTTCTCAGTGTTCCTTCTTCAAGAGTAGTTGATTGCATTTACGGAGCCTGCTAACACTGAGTGGAAGGAACACTGGAGCTATAGAAAAGAGAAGCCAATATAAATTTTAAAGCATGTAGCCGAGACAAAGAAAAATATGATGAACCTTTAAAACTGAATTCTGTTTTATGGCAGTACTGCTTTCTTGCGAGAATGTAGGTGATTTCTTTGCACTAACAGACAGAAATCAGTATGTAAGCTGATGTTGTTTCCAATAAACCCAGAGAAGGCATATTGTCATGTCCCACTGACAGTCAAACAAAGACATGTAATGTTTCCCTCTCACTGTACAGTATTTGATCAAGGTTCTATAGAATTTCTACCTGCAATGTTTAACCATCTTTGACAGCATGTGGCAACAGCCTTATACTGCATATTGCAGGGGCAGGCCAGGAGCACACACACACGTGTATCCTGGAGCAATGCCTTGCCTTCAGCTCTGTTAACATGGGCAGATCATTAGCTAGTGGAGTGACAAATTCAAATTCCAGTTTAATCAAACTGCAGTTTGACTAGCTTGTAGCACTTTTTAAGATAATACTTAGTGGAAATTGCATCCCTGAAATGATAACAGAAGACTACTTGAGGCTGCTTTAAAGCTTTATTGGTATCTTTAGTTTTCCCATGGCTCTTGTCTACTGGAGAACAGCGATATTAACTAGGGTGACCAGACAGCGAGTGTGAAAAATCAGGATGGGGGTGGATGGTAATAGGAGCCTATATAGCCCCAAATATGGGGAAAAAGCCCCAAATATCGAGACTGTCCCTATAAAATCGGGACATCTGGTCACCCAAATATTAACCCCATAGGATTCAAAGGAAAAGTAATTTTAAAATAGCTAGACTTCACACTACCGTGTGTGGCCAAGAAGATTTCTTTGTTTTACAAACAATCAACACTCCTCAGGATCCCTGTGAAGTAGGTAAAGGATATGCACATATTGCCAAATATGCTGTCAGTGAAATACAACCATCTCTGGGTTGGAATGTAGGAGCTGTTTAACAGTGCACAGAAACACAACACAACAGTGCAGGAAGAAACATGAAAAAGAATAGTGAGTTCAGTTTAAACTGCAGGCGAGTAGTTGCTCAACTCAGAATGTGGTTTGCCAACGAGGATTACTATGCAGATCAAATTCTGACTTGGGCAATTATATTCCCCTTGCCTAAACTGAAATCATGCACAAACCATGGGCTTATTATTGACCACAAGTAATCAAGACCTAAATTTTGTAACTTATATGAAAACATCACAGTTCCCCTTAACACCATGTTGGGTTCTAGGCTCAGCACTGAACTAGAGGAAAGAGCACCATCTATTGAATCAGCAACACCACTTCCAGCAGCATTGAGCACTTCCTTGGAGGTCCCCTATCCATCCCAGTGCTGCTTAGTTTCAGAAATCTTCCAGGATCACAGCACAAGGCGGTATGTTTTCTGGACATATATGGTTAATCAAATCCCACTCTTCCAAGTATGTATAATTTCATCACTTGCAGGAATTAGCTAAATACATTGGACTAGATTAATCCATTTTGAGGAAATCTTCAGGTTGTGCAGAGCTGCCTTGGAAACTCCAACACCATCCACCTTCCTGGCCGCCAGCTGCAAGGAAGGTTCTTAGTAGAGAGGGAGTATGGTTTGGGCATTCCTACATGCAGTGCTCCGAGGCTGCTGAAATAAACCCTTGGAGCTATGGACAGCCTGACCAAAATTAAAGCATCTTTAAGGCTGCTCTAGTTTATGCGAGGTATAAAGGGTGCATAAAGGTGACTTAAAGCCACCTATGCAGTCTCCTTTCTCCATTTTTGCACTGAATGCAGCTCAGCTGGACCTGAGGATATGCACCATTGTGTCTATGCAGAGAGAGAAGAGAGGTGGCCTTCCTCTGTAGTACTAGATATCAGAGGCAGATATTTGTTTGTTATTTATGTTGTAGTAGCACCTGTTGGCTCCAATCAGGGTGAGGGTACAATTGTGTTAGGCACTGTGCAAAAGCAAAGGAGGACATACTTTCTTCTCTGACAATATAAACGTTCAGGGATCTAATCTGAGTATGGCTGCTCCTGTGTGGTGCCCATAAAGTTTGTTGAATTGTGGATTACAGCACGGATTTCAATAATGAGTGCAGAGATTCATCCCCACATATTTAACATTTTTGATCATATAAGGAAACCTCACAAGTCTTACTTACATTTGTGCAGTTCCAAGGTATTTCTTAGCCTTCACTAGCAAGTTGTTCACAGGAACCGATTGATTTTGTGGATTATGATGAGAGAATTCCATCAACCTGAATTTTTATTTGTATTCTAAATATCTATTATGTTTATTATTTAAGTGCCAGCAATGTGCTCCATGCTGCACAAGACTCAAAACATAGGCAGTTGTGTACAAATCATTTTCCTTTCCTTCCTTCCTAGTCATACTCATTTACAAACTGTCTGACCATAGAAATAGGCTATAAAAGCCGCCCAAAAACATGCAGTCTAAATAGAACCAAACAGAGCTGCTGTCCACACACACCTCTACCCTGATATAACGCTGTCCTTGGAAGCCCAAAAATCTTACTGCTTTATAGATGAAACCGCGTTATATTGAACTTGCTTTGATCCGCCAGAGCATGCAGCCCTGCCCACCCCGGAGCGCTGCTTTACCGTGTTATATCTGAATTCATGTTATATCAGGTCATGTTATGTCAGGGTAGAGGTGTACATCCGTCCCAGGCTAACACAGCTGATACCCCACAATGCAGCTTCATGGCATTCTGTGTTGAAGATGCCAGTGCCCACTTTCAGACAATAGGACAGGAGTGTGCTCACAGGCTTTGCATGATAAGACGAGAGAAATGAATAGTCCAAAAATGGAAGAACTGGCCTAGAAGGCAAACTGCACACTAGGAGTTGCTCAGTGGCACTGGAATAAGTGCCAGTGAAATAAAAAAAAATTAGGGCTGTTGATTAATCACAGTTAACTCACGCGATTAACTCAAAGAAATTCATTGCAATTTAAAAAAATGTGATTAATCGCAGTTTTAATCACACTGTTAAACAATAGAATACCAATTGAAATTTATTAAATTTTTTTTGATGTTTTTCTATATTTTCATATATATCGTATTGTGTTGAAACTGAAATCAAAGTGTATATTATTTTTTATTACAAAGAAATAATATTTTTCAATTCCACCTTGTACAAGTACTGTAGTGCAATCTCTGTCATGAAAGTGCAACTTACAAATGTAGATTTTTTTTGTTACATAACTGCACTCAAAAACAAAACAATGTAAAACTTCAGAGCCTACAAGTCCACTCAGTCCTACTTCGTGTTCAGCCAATCACTAAAGCTGACAAGTTTGTTTACATTTACAAGAGACAATGCCATCCTCTTCTTATTTACAATGTCACAAGAAAATGAGGACAGGCATTTGCATGGCACTTTTATAGCTGGTACTGCAAGGATTTACGTGTCAGCTATGCTAAACATTTGTATGCCCCTTCATGCTTCAGCCACCATTCCAGAGGACATGCTTCCATGCTGATGATGCTTGTTACAAAAATAATGTGTTAATTAAATTTGTGACTGAACTCCTTGGGGGAGAATTGTATGTCCCCTGCTCTGTTTTACCTGCATTCTGCCATATATTTCATGTTATAGCTGTCTCAGATAATGACCCAGCACATGTTGTTCATTTTAAGAACACTTTCACTGCAGATTTCACAAAATGTAAAAAAGGTACCAATGTTAGATTTCTAAAGATAGCTACAGCACTCAACCCAAGGTTTAAGAATCTAAGTGTCTTCCAAAATCTGAGAGGGACAAGGTGTGGAGCATGCTTTCAGAAGTCTTAAAAGAGCATCACTCCAATGCGGAAACTACAGAAACCAAACCACCGAAAAAGAAAATCAACCTTCTGCTGGTGGCATCTGACTCATAATGAAAATGAACATGCGCTGGTCCACACTGCTTTGGATTTTTATTGAGCATCCACATGGACTCATGTCCCCTGGAATGGTGGTTGAAGCATGAAGGGACATATGAATCTTTAGTGCATCTAGTGTGTAAATATCTTGAGATGCCAGCTACAACAGTGCCATGAGAACGCCTGTTCTCACTTTCAAGTGACTTTGTAAACAAGAAGCAGGCAGTGTTATATTCTGCAAATGTAAACAAACTTGTTCGTCTGAGTGATTAGCTGAACAAGAAGTAGGACTGAGTGGACTGCAGGCTCTAAAAATTTACATTGTTTTATTTTTGAATGCAGTTTTTTGTACATAATTCTACATTTGTAAATTCAGCTTTCATGATATAAAGAGATTTGACTCCAGTACTTGTATTAGATGAATTGCAAAATACTATTTTTTGTTTTTTTACAGTGCAAATACTTGTAATCAAAAATAAATATACAGTGAGCACTGTCCACTTTGTATTATGTGTTGTAATTGAAATCAATATATTTGAAAATGTAGAAAACACTCAAAATATTTAAATAAATGGTATTCTATTATTGTTTAACGGTGTGATTAATCGCAATAAATTTTTTTAATCACTTGACAGTCCTAAAAAAATATTTTGAGTTTTGGAACACGGTTCTGTACTGTGTGATCATTGCCCTGAGAGAACGTCGGAGGGTGGGCAATGCGAAAAGAAAGTAAATAGAGAGAGATTTTCCCTATGTTGTTCACAATAAACATGTCTGTTCAAGAGAAGAAGAGATGAAACAACAACAAAAAATCCCTGAAGCCTAATGCACTGGAGAAATTGTTTCTTGAGTAAAGATTTCCTTGTTATTCTATTAGGTCTGTGAGCCTTTGAGTTATCTGTCATGTATATGCTACACAGAAATATTTATAGGCTTTGCTTTTTGGTTAAATGCAGTTTACTTTATGGAGGGACCTGAGCTACGAAATTCAGATCAGGATCCAAATGTCCCCAAAGAGTGAGGAGGTTTGGATCCAGTGACTCGGTTTGATCCATCTCTAGTTTGTTTGTTTGGCCTCCTTCTCTGTTTCCAATGTCCTCTGCCTGCTGAAGTTGCATAATCACTCTGCCTGTATTGGTCTCCTAGCCTAATCTGCAGCTACATGACTGAATACTAATTAGATCAAAGAACTAAAGTTCATTGTGCCCTTTTGTCATTCACATTGTCTGAAGAACAGATGTTAGCAAGGCATAGGTCTAATCAGCAGAATAGGGCCCCTGATATTAGCAAGCATCATAATGCCCAATTCATCACAGTGATATGAATATGATATCATGTGATTGTCTCTTTCAGCTGAAATACCTTAATTAGGACTTATATTTGAGTAATTTAAACAATATAAGCAAAGTTTCACTCAGGTAAACTACCACTGAACTATATAGCAACTGGTACCAATACAAGTTTAGCCATAGGACTCTTACTAAAGTCAGCAGCTGTGCAGCTAAAACCTTGCACAATTACTTTGCTGAGGTAGCCACAGGTGACTTAAGTATGCAGCTGCTTTTCAGCCATTCTGTTCTATGTACCAAACTGGGTTTTTTTTTTCCTAAAGGCATCTGCATTTTGCTGAATTACTATTGTTCAGGTCATCCTCCAGGTTACACATGGTCAGCAGCCTCAGAGGATTACATAATTAAATACTGCTCCTACCCAGAATCAAGGCTTTGAGAACTTGCATCAAATACCTTGATAATATTTTAAAAGATGCTAAAGAGATTATTTGAGTAAATCACTTGCCTGTCCTTTCTTTCTGTGCACACAGGTATGCAATCTGTCTGACCATACAAACAGGGTATTAAGGCAGAGGAAGTGATCTCTGTTTCCAGGAGGTTGTTTTGGAAAGGCTAGTTGCACGTTTGCAGTCTAATGGGTGCCTGAAGTGGAGGGAGGTGATGCATCAGTCCATCTGTTTGTTGATTACAAATATTTTTTTTCCCCTATCTCTCTTTTAGGTCAAAATGAACAAGGTGACTTCTGTGTGGGGGCTGAAGGACCTTTCAAAAAACTTGTTTCAGGATGGCCCCCTGTGTTCTACAAACAGCAAAAAAACAACCTTTGTGTTTAAAAAAAAAAAAGGAATGAGTATACGCTGAGACAGAGAAACAAAAGGTGCATTCAACCTCTCTTTCCAACAAGTACAGCCAGAGATGCATATTACCCCCTTCTTGGATTTTCTGAATACACAAAAACAACTGCCAGGTCTTTGGAAGGTTCAAAAGGAGAAGCATTGGTGCCATCTGCTGGCTATTACCTGTGTTTACTACCTTCGTTCCTACTTATTTGAGTTATGAAATGATTTCGTCCAATTCAGTTCTTTCTGAGACCACTTGCACCAAGTCTCCTTAGGCATTATAATATTAAAAAAGTACCATGATGACCTTGTAACAGAAGCCAATAGACAGCTAGTTGTTTGCCCTAAAGGCTGTACAAGTACATACTTGCCTTAACCCAACTAAGTTGCACATCAGAGACACTCAGTGCAGGCTTACTGAAACGACTTCCTTTAGATTCAACCTGCTGCTCTTAATTCTGAAAGCCTGGGGGTTTTTTTGTGTCAGGGAATAAGGCTCTGTTGCTCAGCAGCTCCAGACTGACCACATACAAAAACTGCCAGCCATCAGAGAAGTGCTTTACTAATGAGCCTTCACAATGGTCAAGAAAACAAACAATTTATGATGCTTAAAAGAGAAATTGATCTCTGGGATTGGGAAAAGGGGTAAAGGGAATCCCTCATTAAACCAATAACTGAACCTACTGGAAATAAACAACAGTGTTTCATAACCCCACTGTTTTTATTTATCACACTGTAGGTGCTTTTATAACTAACTCTAAATATGTCTTTTACTAACTACAGAGACATCCGCAGATTTCTAGCAACAGAGGCCAACTGAATATGTATTAGCTACATTTACTCTTTTATATCTAATTTCAATTGAAAATCCTATGTAAGTGAGCATTCTTTTTTCTAATTGCACCGGAAGGGATCTAACTTCTTTGGTTTGTTTTGGTTGGCATAGAGTGGGGAGGGACTAGCTGCATTGGTGAAATATTGGAGATCTTTTTTGTGGTATATTTGGGGATCCGTTGTGTGTTAGAATGTGTATTTTATCTTCCTGTAAAACTGTGGCTGAAAAAAACTGTGCTGTTATGTAGTTCGCAACAAGATGCCTTTGGGGATTTTACTAGTAGGTCAATGTGTTTATGACATATTCTGAACTCATAGGAACATTTGTTTTGTTCTGAATTTGATCTGTATTTTCAAACACTTAGGCAACCTTCATTAGAAAAAAAATATTTTGCTCAGGCTTTTCAGGAACTTGAGTTGTCATTCTTTCTTTGTTCAGAAACTGCACAGACAAATGCACACACCTGCCACACACACCTGCCAGCCACTGTCCTTGAGGGCATGAGTGTTCAGTGCTTGGAAAGGTGCAAGATCATCACAAAGCGACTCTTTTCCTAGCTTGCCAAACCTTCACAGTTTCTGTGGCTTATAGGTACCATTGCCCTGTGCACTAAATCTACTTACCCATTGCTATAGAAATTGACGCCCTTTGCTGTGTATGCATGAATGTAATGTGTCACAAACAATAAATCTGGACAATGACAGTGGAACAAGCATTCCCCACTAAAAATAAGATACAAGACAGGTTTAGAAACTATATTAATTTTGTAAGATTTTCTATATATGTGTGTATGTGTGCATGTATGTATGTATGTATATATAATACACACCTACATATATTGAGGGAAGATGCATAATGTTATAGCTTGAACATGGGGCTAAGAGCCAGGAATTCCTGAGTTCCTGATAAGCTATGTGACCATAGACAAGTAACTTAGGCCCTGGACCAGCAAACCCCTTAAAAACATGCTTAATGTCTTTGGCTGAATTGGTGGCCTCTTCACAAAAATTCCTATGTGGGTGCCTAAATTTAGACCCCCTAAATCTATATTTAGAAGACCTGGCTGGAAATGGAATTTCCATTCTATGGGAAATTCCAACAGTTCAAACTTTTTTCATTCGGAATCAGAAAAAAAAGCTGAAATTTCTTGCAAAACAAAATATCTGACAAATTTTGAGTGGAGGCCATTGAAACATGTTGTTGCTGTTGAATCACTTTGTTTTGATCATATTGATTTATTTCCTTTAGACTTTTATATTTGATTAAAAATTAAATGTTTATATATGTATATAAATTAAATATAAAAGTCCAAATGAAATTAATCAAAATGTCTAAACAAAACAAGAAAGTCAAAACAATTCATTTTCACTTCTTCCTCTCAAAAATATTGTTCCAATGAAGCATTTTAATTTTAACACAACTACATTTTTCATTTACATTTTTTTTGACCATCTCTAGGATTTAGGCACCAAAATAGTGGCCTGATTTTCAAGGATAATGAGCAGTCGTGTCTTGCGTTGACTTTCCATTCACATTGAATGGGAGCTATTAGTGCTCTGCACCTTTGAAAGTCAAGCAATTTATTTAGGTGCCTCAGCATAGATTTAAGAGCCTAACTTTAGGCATCCAAGTTAGAAAAGTTTGTCCTTAACATCTCTCTGTTTCAGTTCCCCCAGCTATAAAATGTGAATAATAATAACTACCTCACACAGTGATTGTGAGGATTAATTAATGTTTGTGCAGTGCTTAGAATTACTATGTAAGTGCTAAGTATTATAAATAATGTGTGTATATTTATATATTGCATATGTACACACATATGTATACATACACTAAGTATATAGAGATATATACACATATATAAAGTAGGCATTCATATTCCTGCTTAAGTTGCAGTGAAAGCACTAGTATTTCAGGACTGTTGACTACTACACTAAAGGATGATGTTTTGGAAGCAGTTTGGAGCACAGTAGTGTGAGAATATCTGGAATGACATTTTTGATTTGTACAGCTGTATCCGCCTCAAAATCCAGTAAAGAATGTTATTTTTCTAGGCTGGGTTTTTGTTATAAAGCTAAATATTCAGAAGGCAAGAGTTACAATCCAAATGTGTCTTTTTATTCTTTTTTGCGTTTGTTAATTCTGAATGTATTTTTAACAAAAGTGATTTTTTTTTACTTACAAGTGTAATTTGCATTAAAAAAAATGAAAAAAAATATAGGTTTCCAAGCTGTTCATGGCCCCCTGCTACTATTCACAACTTGCAAGAAATTTAGGATTACAGTTCCTGGCTGAACAACAATATAGAATGAGGACTCCTTTTAAATTTACAAGATTCCCATCCTAATCTGTGCAATACATGGATGTGTCAGTGCTGAAAAGAAACTGCCAGGTCATGACATCATTTTAACTGAGTAATAGGTAACATGTATTTTCATTATCTCCTGACATTGAAAGGATTCTTTTACAAGGCTGGCTGCAATAGACGCATGTCATTTAGAAAATGTCTTTTTATTTTGTCTACTCATCAGGAATTTTAAGTCTATGGCAGGTTTGCAGTTACCAGCAGTGCTAAGTACTGTATTAAGTAATCCTAGTTAAGAGGGAGCTATGTAATATGGATTTTTCCACTGCAGTTCATTTTTTAAAATGCTGCTTCATTGCCCATACAGTGAAATAACACAATAAAATGAAAATGGGTCTTAAGCAACCACTCACAAAAATTGGTTACTTTAGACTGCATGCTTAATAAAGGTGGCCCAGAATTCTATTCAGTATGTTCAGGGATACTTCAGGGTGCTTTCTTAAGGGAGGTGATTGCTTAGGAAGAGTGGCCTTTTGTATGGGTATTTTAATCCTTTCTTTATTATTGTTCTGTGAATACCCTCATAGGTACTGTGTACGTGATACATTTCAGATGTGTGAGAGGACAAGATCTGTGTCCAAGAATGCTGGTTATGGTACTCAGCTATTATGTAGCATTTTGGAAAGGGTTGGGCCAGACTATAAACTACAAATGTTATACGCAGTGTTTCCTGGTTTTATCTAGATGGGTTTTATCTATTAACTCTGAAACTGATGCTTTTAATCTTTTTAAATACTGACGGCCACCCCCCAAAAACAGTGAAGCACCCTCTCTCACACACACAACCTTCAGAATGCTATACAAAATTTAGTGTAAAATCAAACCTGAAGTCCTGGACCATTTTTATTTTTCAGTGAGAATGAATTGTCTGTATTTTTCTTCTTAAACTTTATTAATCAGAAAACAAGTTTGTTCTTGCGAAGACTTGTAGTGAGTTAAATCTGGCTGAAGGTGACTCATGCATTCATCAGGTTTGTATTCTAGTTATTCCCTTACTATTATAGCCCCCTAGTATTACATATGAATTATGGACTTCTCTGAATTGACATTGAGCCTAAACCAGATTTTATTAAAGAACACCACTGGTTAGATATGCTGCAGGCAGCAATGTATCAATTGCTCCATTACAACTTGAGAATAATGTAGATTGGATGCTGGCTGCACACTTCAGAAAAGAGTATGTGCTTTTAAATGTATCCAGCTCTTGTGACAAATGCACTTTAGACTGACATAATCTATTTATACACAGAACAGGCATCATACTGACTAAGTGCTGGCTAACCTTATCCTCAGACTTCCAATAAGAGTACCAATTAGTGCCAACTGGATTTGTGATACATACATCTTTCCACTAGACCCTGGACTGAGACCACCAATGCGACTGAACCTGGACTGAGGCCATCAGTTCATAGCAAAAGAGTGTTCCTGTTCTTCTGTCAGGTGCTCTCAGCTGTTTGGTTGCATCATAGTGTGGCGCATGGATCATATCAGCATGTATTTTAACTTGGAGAAAAATGGCACACAATTAATGCCAGATTAGATAACAATTAGCCACATGTAGCATAGTACATATGTTCCTTACACATCGCTTGCCACTAATTGCCTTTCCAGAAACCCAGAAGTGTGTTTTTTTAATATACATTCTTTCTTTAGCAGGCCCTTTAGCAGGCATCTGGCTCCTAAATCAATTGTAAAGTCCATCTTTATGGACCTGGTCCAAAGCTAACTGAAGTCATAGAGTCTTCCCACTGACATCAGTGGGCTTTGGATCAGGCCCTACTAAACATGCCACTTTCTTTGCATATTAAATAGCTCAGCCCTGCTGTCTCCACAGCCTCATTCTCTGCACTTCCACATTCACCTGTCCCCTGCTTGGCCCTCACATGGTGCCTAATGGGCCACCATCTTCCTCTAGGAAGCCTAACTTGGGAAACAATGGGAGTAGTGTCCATCTTGCTGAGGGAAGTCTATAGCTTCCATCTCACTGAAATGAATGGGGGCGGGGAGTGGGAGCCATTTTGGATAAGGGCAAAACTTCAAGCAATTGAAGACACAAGTCAACCCCTTTAAAAAAACAAATATCATGAGACTCACAATAAAATTGCAAGAGTTGACAACACTGCAATCACAATGGCATTCAAGGACTTTCTTTTTCTCTTAAGCTAATCCTTGTAGAAATCATTTTCAAATGTGTAATATTTGCTAAAAGCTATAGTTCATTGACTAGACGTGGACCAGAACTATATAGGCACTGCACAAACACAGAAACAGACCGCTCCTTGTCCCAAAGTGCTTAGAGTCTAAGTAATCTAGGCACAGTAGAAATAGCAAAATGCAAGTTTGTAGCTGTGATACAAAAAGTAGATGTAACACAGCAGGGAGAAAATTTTAGGGTGTAAGAAAGTAGATTGTAGCCATAAAGTTATATTGTTAATTAGTGTAACTGTGCACACCTTGATATTTCACTAATATTTTGAATGTAGTTGTTGGTTCACTAGGGGCAAAAATACTTTTGCTTGTTCTGGTTATTTATTTTCATATTAGCTATGTTGTGGTTTGAGGCCACAGAATTTGGTTTAATTAGATTGGAGTTTAGTAGTTTTGCATGCATTGTTGTGTTTTTACTATCATGTCAGCCGCATAGGCACTTGGTTATGGTAGTTAAATCAAAATATATTAATAATGAAATGGTCAAAGCTTTACAGAAAACAAATAATTTTTGGAAAATCATCACTGGTGTGTAGATAGTTACTAACCAGAACACTAGGCCAAATGTGATGTCATAAGGGACTCAGCCTGCTCTAGGTAGATGAAAGAGCTGTTTGCCTTAGAGATGTGTCTATGTATTGTAGGTCACTTTTTAAAACTGCAATAATATGAATTTCATTGTCAAGGGAGATCATTATTATGCCTTATGGGTGAATTTCAACCCTCCCACAGCAGAAGGCCTATACAAGTATAGTTCATGCTGGCCCTTTGTTGAGGAGTGATTTCACCCTAAGAGTTTACTTCCTAGATGTAGTGAATCATCACAGATTAATCAAAGTGGACTAGCTACACTTGTACAGAGACCCCGATCTCAGGAGGGCCCTCTGACCAGCTGGCTGGTTTTTAACCAGCCTCAACAGTTTTCCTTCTGCACTGCTGGTTGCAGTGTGACTGTGGGGGAGGTTCACGTGTGATATGTAAGTGACAAGTTGGAAGAATCCCCATCCCATTCCAACCGTTGCTGCACGGGGCCACCAGCAGCTGCTTCCACTACAGCCTGCAGGTCCCATGGCTGCTGGGGGTGCTGTAGGCACAATACCCAGGTCTCATTCTGTGAGCTGACCCTCAATGTCCAATGTAGCAGCTCCTGCTCCACTTGGCACCAAAAAGCAGGATGGACCCCAAGGCTAGCCAGCAAGGAGGGCTAGGGAGCTGGACTGGGGTTGGGGAGACAGGGGCTTCTGAGAGCTTGGGAGGGGATGGTAGGGGGTCTCCCTGGACTGAGGCTCCTGGGAAGGCGTGGTTTTAGATGTCATGAGTCAAGGAAAGGCAGGGATCAGGCTGATGTTGAGGGGAAAAGGCCTCGGAGAGGAAGAGGAGGGGCAATCTGGTGGGGGGGTTGCCTTGGAGGGGAAGAGGATGGTGGTGATGGGGCAGGGTGAGGAACACCTCAGAGGGAAAGAGGAAGGTTAGGCTGGTGGTGGGTGGCAGTGACTGGAAGGGGAAGAGGGGAGGTCAGGCTGGTGGTGGGGGACTACCTGGGAGGGGAAGGGGGGTCAGGCTGGTGAGGAGGAGCAGTACCTGAGAGAGGAAGGGGAGTCAGGCTGGTGGGGAGAACAGTACTTGGGAGGGCAGGATGGGGGTCAGACTAGTGGGGGGAGCAGTACCTGGGAGAGGAGGATGGGGGTCAGGCTGGTGGAGGGGAGCAGTACCTGGGAGGAGTAAGGAGGGTCAGGCTGGTGAGGGGAGCAGCACCTGGACGGGGAGGACGGGGGTCAGGCTGGTGGAGGGGAGCAGCACCTGGGAGGGGAAAAGGGGGGTCAGGCTGATGGGAGGGAGCAGTACCTGGGAGGGAAAGGTGAGTCAGGCTGGTTGGGGGAAGCAGCACCTGCGAGGGGAAGGGGAGGCAAGCTGGTGGGGGGGGAGCAATACTTGAGAGGGGAGGACGGGGGTCAGGCTGGTCGGTGGGGCAGCACCTGGGAGGGAAAGGGGAGTCAGTTTCATGGGGAGGAGTAGTACCTGGGAGGGAAAAGGAGGGTTGTCATAACTGTCCTACTCAGATCTGAACCTTAGAGTTCAGAACATGAGAAGCTAGCATGAAACCTCCAAACTTAATAACCAGCTTGGATCTGATATCGCTGCCACCAGCCAGAAGATTCCAGTGTCTGGCTCACTCTGGTCTCCCCAAAACCTTCCTTGGGGGACCCTAAGACTCAGATTCCTTGAGTCTCACAACAAAGGGGAATAACCCTTTTCCCTTCCCCCTCCTCCCCTCCAGGTGTTCCCTCCCTGGGTTCCTGGAGAGATATACAGATTCAAGCTCCGTGAATCTAAACAAAGGGATTCCACCCTCTTTACCTCTTCCCAGATTTCCCCGCCCTGGGTACTCTGGGAGATTCCCTGCTTCAAGTCCTTGAACCACAAGTACCGAGAGATCTAATCTCTCTCCCCCCTCACCCAGAGGGTATGCAAAGTCAGGCTTAGTACATTTAACACAAAGAGATTTTCCCCCTCCCTTCATTTCTTAGCCTTAACCAGTGAAAAACACTCAAACAGGTCTTAAAAAGAAAGAAAAAGGACATAAAATGGTCTCTGTATCAAGGTGACAATATACAGGGTCAATTGCTTAAAGGAAAAAAAGAATAAACAGCCTTATCCAAAAAGAATACAATTTAACACATTCCAGCAACTACACACATATAAATACAAAAAAAAACAATATAAACCTATTGTCTTACTATCCTTGTACTTACAACTTGGAAACAGAAGATTAGAAAGCCTGGAGATAGAAAGATCACTCTCAGAGCCGAGAGGGTCACCGGACCAAGACAAAGAACAAAGAACTCACACCCAAAACTTCCCTCCACCCAGATTTGAAAAAGTCTTGTTTCCTGATTGGTTCTCTGGTCAGGTGTTTGGTTCCCTTTGTTAACCCTTTACAGGTAAAAGAACATTAACCCTTACTTATCTGTTTATGACAGGGGTTCAGGCTGGTGGATGCAGGCATTGTCAGGTTTTCTACCCCTCAGCGGTTAAAACCTAGTTTGAGCCAGCCATTCCTGATGCGGGAGCAGGAAGGCCAAACTTCAGTGAGTGGGATTGCAGCCTGGTAAGCTGTGTTTCAGTGCTGCTCAGCTTTGGTGCCCAAGAGCTGGACTGCTTCTTGGCACTCTCCCAGACGGCCATGGCAATCAGAGTCACGTAAGAGCAGGGGATGCTCCTTGGGTCCCTTTTCAGGGTTCGGCTTGTCTTTGGCATGTTTTGCCTCCTTATTAGCAGGGGTGGCTCCAGGCACCAGCATGCCAAGCACGTGCCTGGGGCGACAAGCCACGGGGGGCGCTCTGCCGGTCACCACAAGGGCGGCAGGCAGGTTCCCTTCGGGGGCATGCCTGCAGAGGGTCTGCTGGTCCACGGCTTCGGCGGACCTCCCGCAGGCATGCCGCCGAATCCACAGGACTGGGGACCT
This sequence comes from Gopherus evgoodei, assembly GCF_007399415.2. NCBI lineage: Eukaryota > Metazoa > Chordata > Testudines > Testudinidae > Gopherus > Gopherus evgoodei. The sequence goes on from NC_044324.1 coordinate 105,596,222, forward strand.
CCCGCAGGCATGCTGCCAAAGGCAGCCTGCCTGCCGTGCTTGGGGCAGCAAAATACCTAGAGTTGCCCCTGCTTATTAGTGTTACTATCACGAGCCATCAGAGCCACAGCATCCTCTTCAGTGTCCCAGTAGTGAGCCGTCATGCCACCCAAGTCCACCATTCATCCCAGGGGAAAAAGAACCAACTTTCCTGCTCGTTCAGCTGCTGAAGCCCAATCTCACAATCAGTGTCTCGGAATCAGTCTCTTATTTGCAGGGGCAGCTCCAGGCCCCAGCATGCCAAGCACGTGCTTGGGGTGGCATGCTGTGGGGGGTGCTCTGCCAGTCGCCAGAAGGGCAGCAGGCAGCTCCGGTGGACCTCCCACAGGCGTCCCTGCAGAGGGTCCGCTGGTCCCGCGGCTCTGGTGGAGCATCTGCAGGCACGTCTGCGGGAGGTCCACCGGAGCAGCGGGAACGGCGACCGGCAGAGCGCCCCCCACTGTGTGCCGCCATGCTTGGGGCGGCGAAATGACTAGAGCCACCCCCTGCTTATTTATATTGATTCCAATCAATTTTGTGGCCAGAGCCAGCTGAGACTCAGTGCCTCTTACCCTTAGGAGCTGGTAAAGTTACTCCCTTCGCCCCACTCATTTTTCAATAGGCAGCACCTTTCTCGTTCAGGAGAGTCTGGTATCCAATACACTAATGTACTTGCTCTTTTCTGGTGTGTATGGTCTCCAGCAAATTTCACTTTTCACCTATAGCTGGGGAGCCAGCTGGGCAGTGTCAAGTTCAGTTCTTAGTCTCATTTCATAAATACACTCAAGCGATTAGCCAACTTAGCAAATGCTTCACAGAGGAAAAGAAGAAAGAGAGAGAGAGAGTGGGTGTGTGTTGTTGTTTTTTTAATTTAAATCACCATGTGTGTTTAAATTAAATATTTTATATCAATTAATATTAATATATTTCAGATTAGATTTTTAAAAGCCATCTCCAATCTAATAATAACTAATAAATGGAGATGTTATCATATTTATACACTGTCTATCACATGCGCTGTCTCATTTAAGGAAGGTGGGAGAGCCCCCAATTTCCATAGTGCACAGGGCCCTACAATTCTTTAATCTTATCTTGGAGGGAACAGAAAACAAAAGTTTCAGCTAATGACATCTCAGTAAACTAACAGAGTCCTATACAATACATACATATATAAACATCCTATGCAACCTTTTATCCTGATATTGGTTTAAAGCAGCAGCTATGAAAGAACAACAACAAAAGACTGCAAATTGATGCTGTCACAAAAAGGATGATGGATTGATTCAATTAATCAGTAAGTCATTTCTAAGAGTTCTGCAGGGAATTATTTACCAAAGCCATACCCTGTTTATTCTCTTCTCTGGAGGGTATGAATGCTGTCATTTTTCTTCATTATTCTTCCTGTTTCATACATCAACTTTCGGTGCATATTCTCATCATGATGTGTGGGAAGCTGCACATGTAAATCTCCCCTCCCCCCCACACACACGCATTTACTAATTGAAAGCTTTGCACTGACCACTTCCACTAGTACAGCCTGCAAGCTATGTTTATTGCCTTTCCAACAGCGAGAAACACTAAGCAGTATTTTCAAAATGAGAGTTTCTTTTTTATTTAATCTTTGTTTTTACTGTCTGACTCATATACAATAGATTTAGACCCCGATCCAGCAAAGCACTTAAGTGTGTGCTCAATTTTAAGCATGTGAATAATCCTATTGAAGCCAATGGGACGATGCCTGGGCTTGAAGTTAAATGCATATTTAAGCACTTTGCTGGATTGAGGGGGACAATTGGATCAAAATACTGACTCAACCATTATTATTATTTTAAATACTGCCTTAGGAGTACATACTCGGCCCTACCCAACCTTGGCACGGGAATAAGATGCTGATGTTTAGGTGTTTGTGGTATTCCAGGGGTTAAATATAAGGAAATGATCCCTGCAGTGACAAGGCATATACTGTAAAATGAGATCAAAAACACAAAGAAGGAATAGTTGTGTATATGCGTAAATAAACACATATATATACAGTGGACATGCTTTAAAAGCTCATTCCGATTTTAGAGATGTAGCTGGTTCTAGAAGCAGCTCTGATTTAAAATATAGGGAATATCACTAGAACTGTTAGTGCCTCTAAAACCAGAATGAACATTTTAAGTGTGTCTACTATTCATGTATCTAATTTATGGATGAGATTATAAAAAGTACTCACATTGGCCAAACTTTGCTCCACTGAAGTAGGTCCACTGGGTTACAGTTAGGCCATAGACTTCAGTGGAGCCATGAAAATTTATACTAACTGAGGATCCACCCTAGAGTGTTTTTGAAAACTCCACTCTAGTTACATTTATACACACATACATTACATGTGGTGGTAATATCTGTGTTATGAAGGCAGCTGGGACACTAAGGGCATTAGCCATCTGAGTTTGCCAGCAGAGGAAAGAAGTGAGGTATTTTTTCTTCAACCTGCAGGTACTCTGCAAGGAAGAACCCACAATGAAAGGAAAATGGTGGTGTGCCAACACCACTGCTAGCTCTTGTGGAGACCCTAGACAGACAGATATCCTGACCCTGAAGGCTTCCACTCAGGCCTGGTCTTAACTTGCTGGGGACATGACCTGCATATCACCACTGATAAAAGCCAGGCAGAGGGAACAACTCGATGTGAGACGCGTCCGCTGATGGAGTCCCTCAGGAAGCAAGTAAGAGAACTGCAGGAAGAACAGGATCACAAGGACTTCATTAACAGGATGCACATGGAGATGGCTGGGATGGAGGATGCTACCCAACTAGAGAACCTAAGTGGGACTGGAGGAGGAAGGAGAACCATCTGCTCTGTGAAGAGGACACTGGCTGCTGGCCTTCTTAAGCAGTAGACAGTGCTCCACCCACCATCTGGTCCCCTGTCCATCCAGGTCAAGAACCGGCATTCTGTACTGGCAACAGGAGGAAAAAAGCAGACCCCAATGGCTGAGGAGGAGGAGCCATCTACCGTGAAGGCTGGGAGGCTCACAGCCACCAAACCAAAGAGGAGGAGGCTGAGGGTGCTAGTAATCAAGGACATCCTATTGAGGGGGATGGAGATACCATCTGCCATGCTGACCTGATATCCCAGTAGGGTGCTGCTTGCTTGGAGCCTAAATCCAAGACATTATGGAAAGGTTTCTGATGATCATCCAGCCCTCTTACCGCTATCTCATGCTCTTCATCCATGTTGGCACTAGTGATACTGCCAGGATGACCCTGAGCAGATCAGCAGTGACCACTGGGAACCAGGATGGAGTCAGGGATGCAGGTTGTGTTCTTTTCTATTCTCTCAGCAGAGGGTAAGGGCTCCGGAAGGGATACATGCATCTTGGAGATGAGGGCCTGGCGTAGAGTGACCAGACAGCAAATGTGAAAAATCGGGACACTTTTTTTAAAGGGGGGCTATAGTTGCATATATAAATCAAAGCCCCTAATATCAGGACATCTGGTCACCCTAGCTTGGCTGCGCAAGCAGTGTTGACAGGAGGGCTTTGGCTTCCTCATCCACAGGATGTTGTTCTGTGAAGGAGGACTGCTAGGAAGAGATGGGATCTACCTGATAAAAAACAGGAAGAGCATCATGGAAGATTGGTGAGGTCCTAGCATGCTGGAGAAGGGAAATCATATTGCCTATCTTTTAAAAGGGGAACAAAGTGGACACATGGAATTATAGACCAGTCAACCTAACTTTAAAACTTGGAAAGATACCGGAGCAAATTATTAAACAATCACTTACAAGATAGGGTGATAAGTAATAACCAACATGAGTGTGTGAAGAATAAATCATGTCAAACCAATCTAATTTCCTTCTTTGACAGGGTTACTGGCCTAGTGGATGTGGAAAATGCAGGAGACATGATATATCTTGATTTTAGTAAGGCTTTTTACACAGTGCCGCATGACATACTCATAAGCAAACTAGGGAAATGTGGTTTGAATGTAATTACTATAAAGTGGAGACACAACTGGTTGAAAAACTATATTCAAAGAGTAGTGGTTCACTGTCAGACTGGGAGGTTGTATTTAGTGGGGTCTCCTGGGAGTCTGTCCCAGGTCCAATACTATTTAATATTTTCATTAATGACCTGAATAATGGTGTGCAAAATTGCACATATAACATTTGTAAATAACACCAAGCTGGAGGGGTTGCAAGCTGTTTGGAGGACAGGATTAGTATTCAAAAGGATTTGATAAATTGGAGAAGTGATCTGAAATCAACAAGATTAAATTAACTAAAGATAAAGTGTAAAGTAATATACTTAGGAAGGAAAAATTAAATGCATAATTACAAAATGGGAAATAACTGGCTAGATGGTAGTACAACTTGAAAAGGATCTGGGAGTTATAGTGGATCACAAACTGAATATGATTTAACAATGTGATGCAGTTGCAAGAAAGGCTAATATCATTCTGGGATGTATTAACTGGAGTGTCATATGTAAGACATGGACAGTAATTGTTCTGCTCTATTTGGTATCGATGAGGCCTCAGCTGGAGTACTGTGTCCAGCTTTGGGTGTCATACTTTTAAGAAAGATCTGGAGTCTCTTCAGTTTTTCCACAGGAAAGCAATAAAAATGATAAAAAATGTTTAGAAAGCTTGACCTATGTGGAAAAGTTAAAAAAATAGATATGTTTAGTCTTGAAAAACAAAGATCTGAATGGGGAACCTGATAACGGTCTTCAAGTATGTTAAAGGGTTTTATAGAGAGGTCGATGATCAGTTGTTCTCCATGTCCACTGAAGGTAAGGACAATGAGTAATCAGCTTAAACTGCAGTAAGGGAGATGTAGATTTGATATTAGGAATAATTTTTTAACTATAAGGATAATTAAGCACTTGAATAGGCTTCCAACGGTGATTGTAGAAGCCCCCTCACTGGAAGTTTTTAAGAACAGGTTAGACAAACACCTATCAAGGATGGTCTACATTTAATTGGTTGTGCCTCAGTAAGGAAGACTGGACTAGGTGACTTCCTGAGGTCCTATCCAGCCAGACATTTCTATGATTCTGTGATAATTTGCAGTCATGTGACATTTTGCCTTTACCATGCATCTCTGAGCACCTCATTTGTTCTCTGACCACAAATTTCCCTCTCTCGGGATTACTTCTAATACTGCAAACCTTTGAGTAGATTCAAACAGTGGCTGGTTTGGGGTTGGTTTGTTTTTAAATCAACCTCCCTTAAAAAGTTTGCTTTTTCCCTCAAATTTGGAAATTCTTACTAACCATGCACTGGCCTGAAGCCCATGACAGACAATAATAGCTTGTACACCAATGACAGGTTTATAGTCTGGTATTTCACCTTATATATTGCTGGAAACAGCTGTGTCCCCATGGAAAGGGAATATTCCTGAATACCCATTAGCACACATACCTCTTTCTTCTAATTCTGGATGAGTCTAAGAATTGAATATTGTCATCACAGCTTTACTATGTAAAGAAAAGCTATTTTGGCTAATACTGTCAAGATTTCTAAAATGTATTGTCATTTTGCTCTTTTCTGAATCCTTCACGATTGGACTCAGGGACTGCTTTCCTGACTCCACTGAAATCAATGGGAGTTTTGCCACTGATTGCAATGGGGTAAGGACTTCAGCCTTGGTAACTGACCACACCTGAGAACCTGGCTTTACAAGTACAGGAATACAAAAATTAGCCCCAATATTTTTTAAAAAACTCTAGCATTTCTGAAATATATTGGGGGATGGGAGCTGTTTGGTATATACAGAAGATATGGAGTGGTGTTATATTTTATTAACAGTCATTTGGACTGACTTGCTGACCTTGACTCATGCCAATAAAACATTTATACCATCCCATTTCTTTCTGTATTTCATTTCATATGACTAAAATCTCTCAGTGGTGGATTAGCAGTGAAAACTGCAGAAAAAGTGAGTTTTAAGGAGCATTTAAATGAAGGTTGCATGGTTATTTGATGGATGCTATAATAGGTTGAAGCCTTTGAACAACCTCCTCAACATTTGCCTTTTTAAAATAAAAGTTAAATATTAATGTTAGTCTTACATTACTAATCTAAATATTTTGTATCATTCTGGCTTCCTGCTGAACTAATTAAAGCGCTAAAGACTTGCTCAGTCTTCTAGTGAGCAAGTTACAGGCAGGGAAATGTTTAAACCTAGATGGCAACATGATGTGCCACAGCAGAGGGTGGCCCAACAAAGTCCTATATTTACCAAAAGCACCAATTAAAGTAGAGCTATTCCTGTGTACAAGTGTCTCGCTGCTAATTAAACAATCTTGTGATGTAAAACAATCTTCACACAGGGCGCTTTAGATGAGATCCCACTATATAATTTCCCTTTAAAGCTTATTTTGCCATCTGTGTGAGTGTTGTACCTCGGGGGGGAGGGGGCATCAGCCCCTTTCTTGATGGGTGCACCATAAAAACCTCAATAGATAGATAGAAAGTGTCTGAACGGTCTTGATTAGAACAGACACTAATGGTGCAACAAAGCTCTGTAACAGATGGAGCTTGAGAAGAGAGCAGCCATTTATTTTCCCACTATAATCCAGATCTGTTTCTTACATGCCAGCTCGTCCAGTGAGTCAGGAACACAGCCATGTTTCTAAACTTGTCTTCCATGCCAGGCCATGTGAGACTTTTGCTATATGACAATCTCATGAGTTTTTAAATAAATTAAACTGAAATCTTTAAAAGCATGTTCTATGCCATTTGAAACTAACAAGGGGTGCCATGTTCTTGATTACGTAGGTAACATTCTAATATCCTACACGTGATCAGACCAACACGGAGCTCAGTGGAATGACCCCACGATACAGCAGCTGAGGAGCTAGCATTCCAAGTGTAGGATGTTTCAAGGAGCATGGACCATGCTCCAAACTTTTGATATTAGGAAAGCATTGGATAGGGCTCCTTAAAAAAAAATCTTTGGGTAGGGGAAATTTAATGATGATCTGGACTCATGAATTTATTCTAACTTCCCATAGGTATTTGAACACATCTCTAGTCACTTGCATAATTACTTAATGTTTTTATTACTCCTCATTTGAGTGGAGGAACATGATTAGATAACTGAAATGTAGGATAGTGCATGGGCAGACAGCCATTACAAGGCTGTAATTCAATTGAGCAGTTCTGATAATATAATAAACTGGAAGAGCAAAGCTCAGTAAGACTCAAGTTATCAGAACCCCAAGACAGACTTACAGCCTTAGTAATGGCTGTTGGCCCATATATTGTTATTTATAATACAATCAATGCAGCTTTTAAAACAAGATTAATTTATTTGAAAAATAAACTTTGCAATGCATCAGAGACACTGGGAAGTCAGTTTACAGTGCCCACGGCTTAATCTTATACAGTGCATGGCATCAGTGCATGAATCTACTGACCAAAAATGTGAACCTGAATAAAGGTTAGTGATGTTTTGTAAATTGCAAGGCTATAATGCTCCTCACAGCAATAGTTTTGTGTTCATTTGTGAAGGCATCCCTTCCTCCGTAAATACTATCTGAAATCATTTGTAGTTGGTTAACTTAAAATATATTTTGTCAAGAGCTAAAATGTTCTTGCAATTGGTTTACTTTTATGGATTCCATTTGGACACTGAGGCCTAGATATTTAAAGGTATTTATGCATTGCTGCATTCAGCATTACAGCAAATAGCTGATTTAGGAGCCTATATCTCATTTACAACATTTAGAAGCCTAAATCCCATTGACTGGCAGTGGGAATTTGGCTCCTACCTGTCTACATCTCTGTTGAAAATGAGATCTAGTCTCCTAAATCAGTTAGGCACTGTAACCCCTAGCACAGCAACACCAATGTACCTTTACTTGGGCCTTAATGCATAGGTCCTCAAAGGTATTTAAGCACATAACTTCCATTGAAATCATTGGGAGATAGGTTCCTAAATACCTTTGAGGAGCTGGGAGTAGGAGCCTAAGTCTCACTGCAAATCAGTGGGCCTTATGGTCCTAAAGATCACATTTTTAAAGGTAAAGATGCAGACAGACACCTAGTGGGATTTTCAAAAGCACCTAGACACCTAAATCCTGTCGATTTCAAAATGAGTTAGGTGTTTTTGGTACATCCAGGTGCTTGCAAAATGACTTAGTTGCATCTGGGTGCTTTGGAAAATCTGAATCAGTGCCTATTTGCATTGTCAGTTGCGTAAATAACTGTAAAAATCTAGCCCTAAGTGATTAAATTATTTTTGAAAATGGGACATGGCCTCTGTAGTGAGGCGGAGTGTCATACCTCCAGATTTGAGAGAGAGGGACCACTACACTCATCCTAGTGGGTGGAGCCAAACCTGCCTTGCCCCTCCCCGCCAGAAGTACCAAGGTGAGACAGGCAGTATAAAGGGAAGGCTTTGCTGCTTAGTTGAGCAAGAGCCAGGGAAGGAGACAAACGGAGAGGAGTTGCCAGGACAGCCTGCTGCTGTGTACCCAGAGGAGCCAGAGGACCTGTGGATTACATAGTGCCCCGCCCAGACTGTGGTAGGAAGTAGCCTAGGGAAACAAGACTGTAGTCTGGTTTTGTTGCCAGAGTCGGTTGGACCCTCCCTGCTGACCCAGTAGCAGACCACTCCGCCACCGTTAGGGCCCTGGACTGGGACGCGGTGCAGTCAGGTGGGCCTGCATCCTCCTATCCCCTGCCATCCAGGGGTGGCAGCCTCCCCAATGTAGGCCAAGGGACTTGCCTTTGCCTGTGGTCTGCCCAAATTGAGATGTCAGACCTTTTGTTGCTCCGCCCTGTCTGAGGATGGGGCGAGCTAGATGCTTACTGGTTGTCAGCCCCAGGCAGAAGCCTGTGGGCTAAAGCCAGCTCTGCTCTGCCCTGCCCACAGGGCTAGAGTGCCAGACTGAGTGTTTGCTGGCTGCCTCAGCCCAAAGGCTAAGGCCAAAGCCTGCTCCCTCCTCTGTCCCACCCACAGGGCCACAGCCTTAGATTGTTAATTACTGCCAGCCCAGCCAAGGGGTTGCGGGCTAAAGACTGCTCAGTGCTCCACCAGCCTCAGGGTTTAACTGATTGCCATATTTGGAGTCAGGAAGGAATTTTCCTCCAGGGAAGATTGGCAGAGGCCCTGGAGGTTTTTCACCTTCCTCTGCAGCGTGGGGCACGAGTCACTTGCTGGAGAATTCTCTACACCTTGAGGTCTTTAAACCACAATTTGAGGACTTCAATAATTCAGACATAGGTTAGGGGTTTCTTACAGGAGTGGGTGAGTGAGATTCTGTGGCCTGCATTGTGCAGGAGGTCAGACTAGATGATCATAATGGTCCCTTCTGATCTTAAGTCTATGAGCCTGAGGGAGGGTGAGCACCTCAAACTGTAACTGCTTGTTTGCCTCGCTATAGACTGCTTATGACTCAGTCCCGCCAGCAAGACCCGAGCCCAAATGCTGTTGCCGGATACAATAAGGCAGAGTGGCCACCCTCCCCACTTGAGAGTGAGGGACCACTACAGCCTCCTAAGTCACTTTGAGTATGTCTATGCTGCAATGAAAAACCTGCAACGTCAAGTCTCAGAGCCTGGGTCAGCTGACTCAGGCCTACAGGGCTCAGGCTGCACAACTGAAAATAGTAGCGTAGACATTCCGGCTCGAGCTGGAACCTGGACTCCGAGACCCTCCCATCTTACAGGGTTATCAGAGCCCTGGCTCCAGCCTGAGCCTGAACATCTACACTGCAATTTTATAGCCCCACAGCCCAAGCCCTGTGAGCCTGAGTCAGCTGACCCAGGCCAGCAGCAGCTGTGCTGTGGATCTTTTATTGCAGGGGAGACGTGCTTTTAGATGCCTTTGAAATTTGTACCTTTTGTTTCTAGACCCTCAGTACAGGTATATTGTACAAGTCAATATACATTAATTAATTAATCCCAGCAAGCTTTAGCATTCCAAACATATTAAAGTTATCTGTCCTTAACAAAAGTGAGAGGCTTTTTTGCCCTACTGACTATTAAGTGGCAGATAAATGCATTTTTTTAAATAGCTCTCTCAAATGTCATTTAACAGCTCTGCCTTTAAAAGACTTTGGTAGCCACCTGCAAACTTCTCCTATATGTCAATGTGGAAAATGAATCAGATGACAAAAACCAGGAAAGCCAGGGAGGGGCTAGTGCCCCCATAATGGAAATATTGTGGGGGCTCTGCATCCACTTGAACTTGTGTAGGCCCTAGGCAGGGGTGGCTCTAGCCATTTCGCCACCCCAAGCACGTTGGCATGCTGCAGGGGGCACTCTGCTGGTCGCCGGTCCCGCGGCTCCGGTGGACCTCCCACAGGCGTGCCTGCAGATGCTCCACCAGAGCCGCAGGATCAGTGGACCCTCCGCAGGGATGCCTGCGGGAGGTCCACTGGAGCCACCTGCCGCCCTCCTGGCGACCGGCAGAGTGCCCCCACGGCATGCCGCCCCAAGCACGCGCTTGGCGTGCTGGGGCCTGGAGCCGCCCTGGCCCTAGGGCATGGGGGGGTCAAAGGGAGAGAGGGATTCAGAGGGGCTGAAGAGCTGCCATAAGGCCCAGGATTGGGCCAGGGAGCAAATCACTGTAATAGGCCAGGAACTCCCTGTGAGTTCAATCCTTAAGGGGGTCATTTAGGGAGCAGGGGAAAAAATCTGGAGACTGGTCTTGCTTTGAGCGGGAGGTTGGACTAAATGACCTCCTGAGGTCCCTTCCAACACCAATATTCTATGATTCTAAAATCTATTGCAGGCTTACAGCATTTATGGTTTTGTAATAGAATGTATGAAAGTAGTTCAGAAACACCTGGGGGCCCAGATGGGAAAAATGACATGAGCTAGCAGCTCTCTCAAAACAAGCACACTGATATCAGACTAACAATGCAACTGCTGACAGCTTTTTGACATATTTAGCATGCCAGAGGTTTGGGCAATAGGCGCAGAAACTTCCACTCAGTCTGCTTCACTTGAGGAATTAAGTGTAGAACAAACCCCTAAAATACAGCAGGGGATGTTATAATTGTCACAGTTACACACCACAGGGACTCAATACACCCACCTATTTCATATGCTTTGGATATGAGCTATGGAATGGGAATCTTTCTACTGGAACAACTGTTACTACTTAGAGAGGGCAAAGTCTTCCCCTGGGTGTCATGCCTGTGTACAGACTGGAAGATTGGGAACATAGCCGATTTATGTTTAATAGAAATATGCCTGCTCTACATGAGATGAGCAGGGCTTGATTCTCATTTATACTATGGCCTCTTTGTACCATTCTGGCAGTTAAAAGAGACTTTCAAGTGTTTCAACCAGCAGACCAAATTCAGTGATAAATCCTGTTCACATGCCACCTAAGGCACATTGTGCATATGGTAAGAAGACCAATCCACCCTCCCAGCTCAAAAATCTGTTTAAATATTTACTAGCCAATGCATGTACGGACAAAATCAGAAAGGCTCAGCAAGAAACATAAAAGGCAATAAGAAAAGATTCTTTAAATACATTAGGAGCAAGAGAAAGATGAAGGAAAGTGTAGGTCCTCTACTTAGTGGGGAAGGAGAGCTAATAATTGATCACATCAAGAAAGCAGAGGTGTTTAATGCCTATTTTGCTTCAGTCTTCACTAAAAAGGTCAATGGTGAGCAGATATTCAGCACAATTAATGTTAACAAAAAGCAGGAAGGAACACAAGTCAAAATAGGGAAAGAACAGGTTAAAGAATATTTAAATAATTTAGATGTATTCAAGTCAACAGTGCCTGATGACATGCATCCTAGCATATTTAAGGAAGTAGCTGGAGCAATCTTGGGAATGTTAATGATTATCTTTGAGAACTCATGGAGGACAGGTGAAGTCCCAGAGGTCTGGAGAAGGGCAAATAGATACTGAAACAAATGATAAAATAATCAATTTGTAAGCACCTAGAGGACAATAGGGTTATACAAAATGGCCAGCATGCATTGTCAAGAACAAATCATGTCAAATCAACCTAATTTCTTTTTTGACAGGTTATCTGGTCTAGAGGACAGGGGAAGGGGAAGCAGTAGACATGATATATCTTGATTTTAGCAAGGCTTTTGATACAGTCTTACATGACAGTCTCATAAGAAAACTAAGGAAATGTGGGCTAGATGAAATTACTATGAGGTGGGCACACAACTGGTTGAAAGACTGTACTCAAACTGTACTTATCAATGGTTTGCTGTGAAACAGAAAGGATGTATCTAGTGGAGTTCTGCAGGGTGTCCGGTTCTGGATCTGGTACTATTCAATATTTGCATTAATGACTCAGATAATGGAATAGAAAGTATGCTTATAAAATTTGAAGATGGCATCAAGTTGGGAGGGGTTGCAAGCACTTTGGAGGACAGGATTAGAAATCAAAATGGACTTGATAAATTGGAGAACTGGTCTGAAATCAACTAGATTAAATTAACTAAAAACAAGTGCAAAGTAGTACACTTAGGAAGGAAAAAATCAAATGCACAAATACAAAATGAGGACTAACTGGCTAGAAAGAAGTACTCCAAAAAAAAAAAAAAAGATCTAGGGGTTACAGTGGATCACAGAAAGAATATAAGACACCAATGTGACAGTTGCAAAAAAGGGTTATATTATTCTGAGTTGTATGAAGAGGAATGTCATATGTCAGATATGGGAGATAATTGTCCCACTGTGCTTGGCACTGGGGAGGCTTCTGATCAAGTACTGTGTGCAGCTCTGGGCACCACACTTTAAGAAAGATGTGGATAAATTGGAGAGGAGAGCAACAAAAATAATAAAAGGTTTAGAAAACCTGACCTATGAGGAAAGTTTTAAAAACCTGGCATGTTTAGTGTTGAGAGGAAGAGAAGACTGAGGGGGGACCTGATAACAGTCTTCAGATATGTTAAGGGCTGTTATAAAGAAGATGGTGATCAATTGTTTTCCATATCCACTGAAGGTAGGACAGGAAATAATGGGCTTAATCTGTAGCAAGGGAGATTTAGGTTAGATATTAGGAAAAACTATAAGGATGGCTAAACTCTGGAATAGGCTTCCAAGCGAGATTGTGGAATCCCTGTCACTGGAGGGTCTTAAAAAACAGGTTGGGCAAACACCTGGTCTAGGTTTATGTGGCTCTGCCACAGCACAGGGAGCTGGACTTGATGACTTTTAAAGGTCCCTTCCAGATCTACATTTTTCTGATTATACGATTCTATCATGTGTAGCCTTTTATTTTATTTAAAAAGACTTTAGGAATATTGAATTACATCACTGTGGATTTGGCTCTGGTGGCTACAGTTTCAGGCTTTACAGAGCAAAAGTCAGTTCTGCTACCTGCTTCAGATTTAGAATCTCTAGGAACACATAAAGAACAAGAATAGTGCCCATACATACACATTCACAAGTATGAGGTCTACTCTGTTTTTCTAAAGTTATGATTATCCATGCATATAGAAAGCCTATAAAGACCTATGCACAGGTTACTAATATACTCGCACAGGGTCGTGTGCAGGGATTTCAATGTGACTACTTTTGGAGGAGCAGTTTAAACATTTCTCCCCCATCCGGTGCCCCCAGGCCCTACTGCCTCCCTCTCCCCCACCAGGTCCCCGCTGCCTCCCCATACTCCCCACAGTGACTCAGGGCGCCACTGCCTCCACCCTCCATTGTCATGAGCTCCCTTCTGTGCACCCCAGGCAAGGAAGGGACGGGATTCAGCAAGCTTCCCTGCACCCCCGATGCCTGCCAAGCTTTCCTGCTCCGGGTGCCATCTAGTGGTGCTCAGTGGAAGCTCTAGCTGCAATGCCTTTCCCATGCACATCCCTTCAGCTGCATTCAGCCAGACTCCCACCCTGGCAGAGAGCGGGAAGGACAGGCTCAGGGGAGGGAATCCCAGGGTGGAGAGCCAGGGCAGAAACGGGGGTTGGGGTGGAGATGATTATTGGAGAGGCGGTGCCCTTGCTTACCCCCGCCCCCTGTGCATACCCCTGTACTCACATCCTTAACGCTATGAGGGTCTGATGGATACCTTGCCAATGAATCCTCAATAAAGGGATGGTTGCTGCTGGAGTTTTCCCATAGTGAACTCATTTTACCCAATCTGGGAGCCCTCTTTTATCTTGTGAAGCTAACTATACCTAACACTCTGCGCATGTCCACCCTATTTTTCCTTATTTGTAGGGTCCTACCAAATTCACTGTCCATTTTGGTCGATTTCACAGCCATAGGATTTTAAAAATCATAAATTTCATGATTTCAGCTACTTAAATCTGAAATCTCATAGTGTTGTAATTATAAGGGTCCTGGCCCCAAAAGAAGTTGGGGGGGTTGCAAGGTTAGTGTAGGGGGAGTTGCACTACTGTTACCCTTACTTCTGCACAGCTGCTGGCTGTGGTGTTGCTTCAGAGCTGGGCAGCGGGAGAGGCTGGCTGCTGACTGGGAGCCTAGCTCTGAAGGCAGAGCCACTGCCAGCAGCAGCGCAGAATTAAGGATGGCATGGTATGGTGTTGTTATCCTTACTTCTGCAGTGCTGCCTGCAAAGCTGGGCCCTCAGTCAGCAGCCACCACTCTCTGGATGCCCAGTTCTGAAGGCAGCAGCACAGAAGTAAGGGTGGAATGGGATGGTATTGCCACATTCACTTCTGCGCTGCTGCTGCTGGCAGGGGTGCTGCCTTCAGAGCTGGGTGCCTATCCAACAGTTGCCATTATCCAGCCACCCAGCTCTGAAGGCAGCGTAGAAGTAAAGGTGACAATACCATGACCCCCCCCAAATAACCTTGTGACCTCCCTTTAACTCCCTTTTGGGTCAGGTCCGCCTAGTTTCAGAAATGCTAGTCTCCCCTGTGAAATCTGTATAGTATATGGTAAAAGCACACAAAAGACAAGCTTTCACAGGGGGAGACCAGATTTCAGGGTCTGTGACGCATTTTCCATGGTAGTGAATTTGGTAGGGCCCTACTTATTTGTATTGTGTCCCCCAAGAATATTGGGGTGCCCCATTTCTCATAGGTTGTTTATAGTTCTTTTTATGCTCATTAGCATTTACACACATAGTGCACCCTACGGTTAGGGCATGTGTTAGAAAAATGTGACTATCAGGTATCTTGTAATCAAAAATTAACCTTGTGGCTAATTTTTCACAATACCCATTGGCACAGCTTTTCCCATATTTTCGTGGCATTGGGGCCTTCTTTGGTCACTTATGTCAAGCTGTTCTTAAGTTTATGGCCTAGTATGGCTAAGCTGACTTCTTACAGGCCTCAGCCTGTAGGCTTTGCGTTTCAGCCCTACTTTTTTAGATACCTAATGCATAGTTATTGCATCTGACTACTGATCAGTCTTATACTTCTATAATCCTAACATCACACAGCACACAATAACTGGATGCTAAGATAAAATAATTGGCTACAAATGTTGTCATTCTTGTATTTCCTCTCCTTTTCCTCCCTCCACTTGACTGTTTATGGCCCTTCCTTGCTGAGTCAAATTAAATATAGAGCAGGGGTCGGCAACCTTTCAGAAGCGGTGTGCCGAATCTTCA
This sequence comes from Gopherus evgoodei, assembly GCF_007399415.2. Taxonomy (NCBI): domain Eukaryota; kingdom Metazoa; phylum Chordata; order Testudines; family Testudinidae; genus Gopherus; species Gopherus evgoodei. Next base: position 105,611,748 of record NC_044324.1, read on the forward strand.
TTTATTCACTCTAATTTAAGGTGTTGCATGCCAGTAATACATTTTAATGTTTTTAGAAGGTGTCTTTCTATAAGTCTATAATATACAACTAAACTACTGTTGTATGTAAAGTAAATATGGTTTTTTTAAATGTTTAAGAAGCTTCATTTGAAATTAAATTAAAATGCAGAGCCCCCCCCAGATCGGTGGCCAGGACCCGGGCAGTGTGAGTGCTGCTGAAATTCAGCTCGAGTGCCGCCTTCGGCACACGTGCCATAGGTTGCCTACCCCAATATAGAGTGTGTACTCTTTGGGGCCAGCATTGTGCCTTTGCTTGGGTTTTCAGGGTTAAAACATGCTCTGTGTTGATGAAATTCATTCTCCATGCTAATTAAGACAAAAATATACTATTCTTGTGGACAAAAAGACTTCCAAAGGGCCATTGGCCCTCTAAGCCTAGGTTTGTCAGTTAAATCCTTGAGGGGGCCATTTACGGAGCTAGGACAAAAATCTATCTGGGGATTGGTCCTGCTTTGAGCAGGGCGGTTGGACTAGATGACCTCCTGAGGTCCCTTCCAACCCTAATATTCTATAAGTTGGTGAAATCAAAACCAAATTCACCAGAACATACAAAGGCACTTCTTCTTGAGGAAGACTTTGTCCCTACCAAGTTTCAATTTCCTATACCAGGCCAATTTGAATGTAGAGTTCTTCAACACTACAACTGACCCACACTCCAAAAGAGAACGGCTATTATAGACACATGGCACTTACGCAGGCTCCTCCACCAGTTCAAATAACAGTGGTTCAATTCTCTGCTGGAGAGCAGGCCTATGAAACCAGATTCCAAGTCCTGTCATGATCTCTAGTAAATTGCTTTGAAAACATTAGCTGGCAAAAAGAACAGGAGTACTTGTGGCACCTGAGAGACTAATAAATTTATTTCAGCATGAGCTTTTGTGGGCTGCAGCTCACTTCTTCAGATGCATAGAATGGAACACACAGACAGGAGATATTTATACATACAGAGAACATGAAAAGGTGGAAGTATGCATACCAACAGGAAAAGTCTAATCAATTGAGATGAGCTATCATCAGCAGGAGAAAAAAAACTTTTGAAGTGATAATTAAGATGATCCATAGAAGGTGTGAGGAGAACTTAACATAGGGAAATAGATTCAATTAGTGTAATGACCCAACCATTCCCAGTATCTGTTTAAGCCTGAGTTAATTGTATCTAATTTGCTTATTAATTCGAGTTCAGCAGTCTCTCTTTGGAGTCCGTTTTTGAAGTTTTTTTGTTGCAAAATTGCCACCTTCAAGTCTGTCACTGAGTGGTTAGAGAGGTTGAAGTGTTCTCCCACTGGTTTTTCAATGTTATGATTCCTGATGTCAGATTTGTGTCCATTTATTCTTTTGCTTAGAGACTGTCCGGTTAGGCCAATGTACATGGCAGAAGGGCGTTGCTGGCACATGATGGCATATATCACATTGGTAGATGTGCAGGTGAACGAGCCCCTGATGGCGTGGCTGATGTGATTAGGTCCTATGATGGTGTCACTTGAACAGATATGTAGACAGAGCTGGCATCGGGCTTTGTTGCAAGGATAGGTTCCTGGGTTAGTGTTTATGTTGTATGGTGTGCAGTTGCTGACAGATTGTGTCACACACTCTCAAAGAAACTGCGAAACCACCTGATCAACATCTTATACAGCAAACCGGGGAAGATTAAGACTGAACTCTCAAAACTAGATACTCTCATGAAAAACCAACCTTCTTCACAAACTTCCTCATGGACAGACTTTACAAAAACTAGACAAGCCATATACAACACAAACTTTGCTTCTCTACAAAAAAAAAAGGACACTAAACTGTCTAAACTGCTACATGGCACAAGGAGCCATAACAGTAGCTCCCTTAACCCACCCAACAATATTGTTAATCTTTCCAGATATTCTCTTAGCCCAGCAGAAGAATCTGTCCTATCTTGGGGCCTCTCCTTTTGTCCTTCCAGACCCAGGAACATGATACAGTTCTGCGGTGACTTAGAATCCTACTTTCGCCATCTCCGACTCAAAGAATACTTCCAACACACCTCTAAACAACATACTAACCCACAGAATCTTTCCTACCAAAGCTATAATAAAAAGGATTCTGCATGGACTCCTCCTGAGGGTTGAAACAACAGACTGGTCTTCTACATAGACTGCTTCCGTCAACGTGCACGGGCTGAAATTGTGGAAAAGCAGCATCACTTGCCCCATCACCTAAGCCGTGCTGAACACAATGCCATCAACAGCCTCAAGAACAATTCTGACATCGTAATCAAAAAGGCTGACAAAGGAGGTGCTGTCGTCATCATGAATAAGTCAGAATATGAACAAGAGGCTGCTAGGCAGCTCTCTAACTCTACATTCTACAGGCCATTACCCTTTGATCCCACTGATGATTACCAAAAGAAACTACACCATCTGCTCAAAAAGCTCCCTGAGAAAGCACAGGAACAGATCTGTACAGACACTTGCCTAGAACCCCAACCAGGTGTATTCTATTTGCTACCCAAGATCCATAAACCTGGAAATCCTAGATGCCCATCATCTCAAGCATTCGCATCTTAACAGCAGGATTGTCTGGCTATCTGGACTCTCTCCTCAGGCCCTATGCTACCAGCACTCCCAGCTATCTTTGAGACACCACTGACTTCCTGAGGAAACTACAATCCATCAGTGATCTTCCAGAAAACACCATCCTGGCCACTATGGATGTGGAAGCCCTCTACACCAACATTCCACACAAAGATGGACTACAAGCCATCAGGAATAGTATCCTCGATAATATCACGGCTAACCTGGTGGCTGAACTTTGTGACTTTATCCTCACCCACAACTATTTCACATTTGGGGACAATATATACCTTCCAGTCAGTGACACTGCTATGGGTACCCGCATGGCCCCACAGTATGCCAACATCTTTATGGCTGACTTAGAACTATGCTTCCTTAGCTCTCATTCCCTAACACCCCTACTGTACTTGCGCTACATTGATGACATCTTCATCATCTGGACTCATGAAAAAGAAGCCCTTGAGGAATTGCACCGTGATTTTAACAATTTCCATCCCACCATCTACCTCAGCCTAGACCAATCCACACAAGCGGTCCATTTCCTAGACACTACTGTGCTAGTAAGCGATGGTCACATAAACACCACCCTATACCGGAAACCTACTGACCACTATACTTACCTACATGCCTCCAGCTTCCATCCAGGACACGCCACACAATCCATTGTCTACAGCCAAGCTCTAAGATACAACCGTATTTGCTCCAATCCCTCAGACAGAGATAAACACCTACAAGATCTCTATCAAGCATTCTTAAAACTACAATACCCACCTGCTGAAGTGAAAAAAACAGATCGACAGAACCAGAAGAGTACCCAGAAGCCACCTACTACAAGACAGGCCCAACAAAGAAAATAACAGAACGCCACTAGCCATCACCTACAGCCCCCAACTAAAACCTCTCCAGTGCATCATCGAAGATCTACAACCTATCCTTAAAGATGATCCCTCACTCTCACAGATCTTGGGAGACAGACCAGTCCTCGCTTGTAGACAGCCTCCCAACCTGCAGCAAATACTCACCAGCAATTGCACACCATACAACATAAACACTAATCCAGGAACCTATCCTTGCAAAAAAGCCTGATGCCAGCTCTGTCCACATATCTATTCAACTGACACCATCATAGGACCTAATCACATCAGCCACGCCATCAGGGGCTTGTTCACTTGCACATCTACCAACATGATATATGCCACCGTGTGCCAGCAATACCCCTCTGCCATGTACATTGGCCTAACCGGACAGTCTCTAAGCAAAAGAATAAATGGACACAAATCTGACATCAGGAATCATAACATTGAAAAACCAGTGGGAGAACACTTCAACCTCTCTAACCACTCAGTGACAGACTTGAAGGTGGCAATTTTGCAACAAAAAAACTTCAAAAACAGACTCCAAAGAGCGACTGCTGAACTCTAATATATATGCAAATTAGATACAATTAACTTGGGCCTAAACAGAGACTGGGAATGGTTGGGTCATTACACTAATTGAATCTATTTCCCTATGTTAAGTTCTCCTCACACCTTCTATGGGTCATCTTAATTACACTGCTCTACAGCCAAAATGCTTCTGAAATAAATGTAGTCCAACTTTACTAATTCTGGGTCACTGAGAATGAAAATGATGCTTAAAATTGTTGTTTGGCTCTAGTTTTCAAGATATGCTATTGAGTATATACGATCCTTGACTTGGGAATGGTGGAGGATAAGTGAGTTATAAAGGGAAGGGATCTCAATTTAAACCAGAAATGACTAAAATACATCTTTGACTGGATCTATGAATAAATCTATGACTGGGTTTGGACAGTACTTGCTTTTTAGGCAAAACAATGAATGGTGCAATTTGAAGCTGGTATTGCATCATACATGATATGAATTGCATCATGTTATTCCTAGAAGTCATGGATGATGCAATCATAATGAAGCTTACATCACTCTGCTGAACAAATTGCCCTATATCAGCTCTAGAAATCATACAGTGTCGTGCTCTCTTATTTGTCAGTGTTTGATTTTGGTAAAGGGACCCATTTCTGTTTAGCCAAAGTGAGCAGAGATGCCTCGTACTTGTGCGAACTGTGCAGATAACTTCTTTTATGTTTGTGGTGAAGTGACTTTTGCATCACAAAAGCGCAGTCTAACCACTCTGGTTAAGAAAGCCTATCACCTTTATTTTGGCTGCAAAACTGGAGATCAGGACAAGAGGTGGGCCCCACACATATGCTGCAACACTTGTGCAACAAATCTTGGCCAGTGGTTGAACAGGAAAAGGAAATCTATGCCTTTTGCAGTGCCAATGATTTGGAGAGTGCCAACAGATCATACCAGCAATTGTTACTTCTGCATGGTGCCTCCAGTTGGGAAAGGTGTGTCAAAGAAGAAAAAGTGGACTGTGCATTATCCAAACATTCCATCAGCTATTCGCCCAGTACCCCACGGAGAAGGACTGCCGGTTCCTGATGTACCAGAATCATTCTCACTTGAGTCAGACGAGGAAGAGGAGGAAACGTCTAGTCCTGAACCTTCAGTGTCACAGGACCCACATTTTCTCCCATCCTCCTCCTCTGAACCACACCTCATAACACAAGGCGAACTGAATGACCTTGTCAGGGATTTGGAACTACCCAAGAGTAAGGCAGAGCTGTTGGGCTCCAGACTACAGCAGTGGAATCTCCTGGCAGGCTATCAGGGCAAATGGAACCCTTCAATGCTTGCAGACTATTGCTGGACAGTGACAAGAGATGCTCCATTTAATAAATACAAGAGACAAGCCAAGAAGCACCAAGTAGACACTGAATAGGACTAAACTATGTACATAATAGTTTTTTGCCTTTTGTTTCATAATAAATTTTATTTATAGAACCCTTTTGCTGATTTTTAAAGTGTTACATAAACAGGACAGGTAAAATATTATCATGTAAAGCAACCAAAAAAACACATGAAAAGACCTAGGTTTACAATTTATGATTAAAACTCTACTATCTACACAATATACATAGACATCAAATGTAAAAACTTAAATATCTTAGAAACGGTAGCAAACCAGTTGTTTTAATTGTCATATTTGAATTCAGCACATCAAAATACATAATAAATATCACATTTTATCTCTGAAGCAGATGACTTCTCAAAAATTGTAGACCAATGTTATCACTTCAAAAGTTTTTTTTCTCTTGCTGATGATAGCTCATCTCGATTAGACTCTTCCTGTTGGTATGCTTACTTCCACCTTTTCATGTTCTCTGTATGTATAAATATCTCCTGTCTGTGTGTTCCATTCTATGCATCCGAAGACGTGAGCTGTAGCTCACGAAAGCTCATGCTGAAATAAATTTGTTATTCCCTAAGGTGCCACAAGTACTCCTGTTCTTTTTGCAGATACAAACTAACACGGCTGCTACTCTGAAATCTGGCATTATCTGGCAAACTCATCTTTGAAATTCACTGGTTGCTGTTAGAGAGATTTAATGGCAAGAAAATAATTCAGATTTCCCTTTTAACTGCTGTAATGCAGTCTGTACAGCTGATTACTAGGTTGTCATTTTTAATGACGTTGAAAACATGCTGACAACTCAGTAATGTTTTCTTTTCAGCTCTGCAAATGCTGCAGCAACAGATTACAGCCGGATTGGAAGTGCTTAACAAGAGCATTACAAAAAGGAAAGAGCAATTGGACATGGGGGGAAGAGAGTGAAAAACATGGAAATAAATTAAATTAATGAAAAGGAAGGAGGAAAGAGAAACCAATCCAGTACTCTTTATTACTCTAAAATTTAGAACTACAATAGCAGAAAAACAATTCAGTAATGAATTCCCTTTATGGTTTCATGTACCAATTTGTAAACTGTCTCTCTACTTCCATTATTCTCTCCCTGGGGGTGGGAAATGGATGTATGAACGACGCCAAACTATGAGTGTTAAATAGAACAAAGCATCACACATTTCACATGAGGTATTTTGTGTAAATGTACCATTCTTCTGTGTTTAGAAATAACCTACTGTATTCTAATTAAATTTGTTTTTAAGTGTGCGTGTTTTGGACTGCTAAAAGTCCAGCTCTAGGTCAAAGACACTCACTAAAACAAACACAAACATCAGCTGTTATTTGCATTTTAAAAATTGAAAACAAAACTTAGTTAGACCCTTTTGTGGTGCAATGAAGGTATTTTAATCATAAATGGATGATTAGAGAAGTTCAGTGCAGGATTGCCAGTTAAGTATGGTATTTATACAACATTATTCTGCAAAGAAAATTGCAGTGCTTTTGGGGGAAGAAATTATTCTAATTACTGTAGATCCCTGTTCATCTAAGGTATAAATTTGCACGCTACCCCCCCCCCAGCTGTACCCTACACAAAGCCAAAGTAAACAGACCACATGCAAGGTGATGGAGAGTGAATCCACCACCAAAGTTGTGGGAAGAGTACATGAGAGAGGGCAAGTCTATGGTCTCTACAGTAAGCCCTGGCTGGAAAAGGGACACGAAACTTTGTACAGCCTCTATCTGAGGGTCTGTGGTCCCTGGATCCATGTAATTGCAGACCAAGTCATATACCTCCCACCACATTGCCTGGTTGCTCCCACACCTCCTTACCGCCATGGTGGACTATTTAGAACAGGGGTAGGCAACCTATGGCCTATGGCCAAAGGCAGCATGCGAGCTGATTTTCAGTGGCACTCACACTGCCCGGATCCTGGCCACCAGTGTGGTGGGGCTCTGCATTTTCATTTAATTTTAAATAAAGCTTCTTAAACATTTTTAAAACCTGCCAACAAGCTGGCAAGAACCCACCTCAGGGTGACAACAATCCAAGAAAGGGACAACGAGAGCTGCAGGCCGCAAAACCTACAGAACTAAGGGAGGTAGGAAGGAGCTCAGGGTACAGCAGGAGAATTGTGGAGGACTGATTTGGTTTCCTGGGTTAAGGGTCCTAAGCTGAAACCCAGTGGAGTGGAAAGAATGAGGAGTACTTGTGGCCCCTTACATACTAACAAGTTTATTTGGGCATAATCATGGTGTCCCTTGAATAGATATGTGGACAGAGTTGGCAACGGGCTTTGTCACAAGGATAGGTTCCTGGGTTAGTGTTTTTGTTGTGTGGTTGCTAGTGAGTATTTGCTTCAGGTTGGGGGGGGCAGTCTGTAAGCGAGGACTGGCCTGTCTCCCAAGATCTGTGAGAGTGAGGAATCATCCTTCAGGATAGCTTGTAGATCCTTGATGATGCGCTGGAGAGGTTTTAGATGGGGGCTGAAGGCAGGGCCGGTGCAAGAATGTTTCATACCCTAGGCAAAACTTCCACCTTGCGCCCTCCCCTGCGCCTCTGCCCTGAGGCTCCCCCCCTCTGCCCTGAGGCACCCCCCCCGCTGCAGCTTCCCACCTCCACCCTGAGGCGCCCCTCCTTGCAGCAGCTCCCCACCCTCCTTCCTGAGGCACTCCCCTTCGCCCCAGCTCACTCCTGCTCCGCACACAAGCACCCCGAGCATGCCGTGGCTGCTTCACTTCTCCTGCCTCCCAGGCTTGCAGCGCCAATCAGCTTAGGCCCCACAAGTCTGGGAGGCGGGAGAAGTGAAGCGGCAACAGCGTGCTCTGGGAGGAGACGGGGCAGGGGTGAGCTGAGGCTGGGAGTTCCCCTGAGTGCTGTCCCCCCTTACTTGCTGCAGGCGGCCCTCTCCGCGCTCCCCTGCCCCAGCTTCCTCCGCCTAAATGCCGGCGGCAATCGGGGTGGCTAAAGATCTGGCTGCCACAGTTGCTGCCGAAGAAAATGGCGCCCCCTAAATCCCAGCGCCCTAGGCAACTGCCTAGGTCACCTAAATGGTTGCACCAGCCCTGGCTGAAGGTGATGGCTAATGGTGTTCTGTTATTTTCTTTGTTGGGCCTGTCCTGTAGTAAGTGACTTCTGGGTATTCTTCTGGCTCTGTCAATCTATTTCCTCAATTCAGCACGTGGGTATTGTAGTTTTACAAATGCTTGATAGAGATCTTGTAGGTGTTTGTTTCTGTCTGAGGGATTGGAGCAAATGCGGTTGTATCTTAGAGCTTGGCTGTAGACAATGGATCGTGTGGCGTGTCCTGGATGGAAGCTGGAGGCATGTAGGTAAGTATAGTGGTCAGTAGGTTTCCGGTATAGGGTGGTGTTTTTGTGACCATCGCTTATTAGCACTATAATGTCCAGGAAGTGGATGTCTTCCTGGAGGCCTTAAGCGCCAAGTAGACTGGTCCAGGTTGAGGTTGATGGTGGGATGAAGTGTGTGAGCCATTCCTACCTACTCTTTAACAGAGATTTACGTACCGGGGGAGGAGGGAATCCAGGGCCCTTTAGGATGAGGACAAGGACCAGACTCATAGACTTATAGACTTAAGGTCAGAAGGAACCATTATGATCATCTAGTCTGACTTCCTGCACAATGCAGGCCACAGAATCTCACCCACCCACTCCTGTAACAACCCCTTAACCTATGTCTGAGTTATTGAAGTCCTCAAATCATGGTTTAAAGACCTCAAGGTGCAGAGAATCCTCCAGCAAGTGACCCATGCCCCACACTGCAGAGGAAGGTGAAAAACCTCCAGGGCCTCTGCCAGTCTTCCCTGGAGGAAAATTCCTTCCTGACCCCAAATATGGCAATCAGCTAAACCCTGAGCATGTGGGCAAAACTCACCAGCCAGCACCCAGGAAAGAATTCTTTGTAGTAACTCAGATCTCACCCCATCTAACATCCCATCACAGACTATTGGGCATATTTACCTGCTAATAATCAAAGAACAATTAATTGCCAGAATTAGGCTATCCCATCATACCATCCCCTCCATAAACTTATCAAGCTTATTCTTGAAGCCAGATGTGTCTTTTGCCCCCACTACTCCCCTTGGAAGGCTGTTCCAGAACTTCACTCCTCTGATGGTCAGAAACCTTTATCTAATTTCAAGTCTAAACTTGCTAGTGTCCAGTTTATATCCATTTGTTCTTGTGTCCACACTGGTACTAAGCTTAATTCCTCTCCCTCCCTGATATTTATCTCTCTGATATATTTATAAAGAGCAATCATATCTCCCCTCAGCCAATACACCCCAGTGGGACAGAAATTCATGTCCTTGGCTCCAGAATAGGACAACAAGGACTCAGACAAGAAGGGTGAACTGACTGCCCCACTAATCTAAGCAGACTCTGTGCAACACCTTGCCTGACCAAGGGAAGGTGCTGATTAACTGGGGCACCAGCCCACAGGGAGAGAATTGTGTCCTGCATCAACCCTTCATGGATTACCCAACCAATCTTATTTGCACAGACTTCACATAGGAGATGGGGATTTCACCAAGTGAGGGGGCTGATCCTGAGTGGTACTGAGCAGGTGCTAAGCCCTTGTCAGGAGGTGCTCAGTACTGTTCAGGAATGGGCCCTATATTTGTAGACTTAAAATCTACAAATAATGACAATTTTTATTCTGAAACTCTCTTTGAAAATGAGTTGCTTCTTCATTTACCTACTACTTTCTGAGTCCAGGGTACTGAGCGTTCTCTTCAGCAGCTGATAACATCAGCAACAATGACAACATGATTATGTTTTCCTGTACACAAAGTGCAACCATGTACTGTCAGCCCAAATGACTTTTTTTTAAAAAACAATGGTAAAGGACTACAGTATAGTATGTACATCAGAGCCCAGTATGTGTGTCTCTTTTGTCCAGGTTGCAGTGACTCAAAACCAAAATGGCTACTGACCCTGTACACAGGCAGAGCTCCTAAATGTATGGCGCAATATGCAGTTTCCTGGCCACATATACATGAACCATGGTAGGAATGCTGTATTAGATGGTTGCTGTATCATCAGCTACTGTACAGGAAATACAGAATCCTGAACTCAGTTCTTGGTAGATGTAGTACAGTAAGTAAAGGAGAAATTGATTATTTATACTTTCTATTAAAATTGCTAGACTCTACATTCAATGTGGTTGAAATCACATTTTTAAACAATGTACATTTTTTAAAGCTTTGCAATGCATATCAGAAAAATTGAAAATGTTATAAAAAACAGAAAACCAGGAACACAATTTCTAATTTCAGGCAGAAATGCAAGAAAAAAGGAGAGTGTGGATGTTGCTTCACTAGCGAAGTCTGTGTAAAAGTAAACAGCAATTGCTTTGCTGTAGTTTAAGTATTCCATTTAAAAAATGCTGAAATTGAATTTACAGAAGAAAGCTAAATGTTCTTCTTCAATCCAAGCAATCTAGTAGGTAAATTAGAATGCAGAGTGTGTGTGAAGTTCTGTTATGTTGCTATTTGCCACATGAATCTTACACATTCTTACTACCAGCCCTGTAAATTACCACTTTAAAACCTACATCACTGCTAAATGCCTTGTTAATTCCCAAAAGACACAGTACAGTCACCTTACTTCATATTTTTAGTATGTTTTTATTATTTAGACTCCTGGAGCTTGATTCACAAAATAAATTCTGGATCCTTATCTATAAACTTATTTAGCAGAAGCAGCACAGAATGCTGTTTCCATGCTTACTAATCAATTTTATGTACAATTCTTTCAACCCTTTTTTCTCCTCAGTTTTCTAACTGGGTCTTCCCACAGAAGGAGGCCTGAGGCCAGTTCAGAGTTGGAGCCGCCAACTCCCTTACTGTCACTACTAATGCAGAGCAAGCTTGTGCTGCCTCTGACTTCGAAAAGGAAGAACTTTCCTAGAATTGCAGATTTATTGCTAATAGAGAAAGAAAGATTTCTTTGGGTCATCCAATACTGCTGCCTGCAAAGGCAAGATTGTTTGATGGTTTCCAAATGTGTATTTTTTGTGCTTTCTCCAGTCTTCTGTTTACCAGCAACGTCTGTTCCTCTCCCACTTCCCTTAGAGACTATTCCACAACCTAATATGTCCCATCATTAGGAGATTTTTTCCTTCTGTTCAGTCCAACATTTCCTTCTCTTAATTTCATCTCCTCTCCCTTAGTTAAACTTCCCTTGTACTGTGCTAAATAATCCTCTTCTTTGCCACTGTTTATACCCCACTGTCATGGGCAAATCCCCAGCCTAGTCAGGAAGGAGTTAGGGTTCCTCTGAGCATACTGTGCCCCAGATTGGTGCAGCTGTGAGGTTTGCCAAGCCTGGAGTTGAGCAGGTCCTTAAAAGGAAAGATCCCTGCTCACTGCAGGATGACTCTCTGAAGGAACAGGACTGAAACTAAGATCTACCTAGTGCAGGGATGGGCAAATTATGGCATGTGGGCCACATCTGGCCCACGGGACCATCCTGCCCAGCCCCTGAGCTCCTGGCCCGGGAGACTAGCCCCCGGCCCGGCCCAGCCTGGCCTCTCCCCTGCTGTTCCCCCTCCTCTGCAGGCTTAGCTCGCTTGCTCCTCCGCTGGCTCAATGTTCTGGGTGGCAGGGCTCTGAGCTCCTGGGGCAGTGCAGCTGCAGTGCCCAGTCTGACCCAGTCTCTGTGCTGTGTGATGGAGGCAGCGGCAGCGTGGCCCAGCTCCAGCCGGGCGGCGTGGCTGTAGCACCGCCAGCAGCAGCACCAGCCAATGGTGCTCCAGGCAGGTAGCGGGAGGAGGGTGGGGTGGATAGAGGGCAGAGGAGTTCAGGGTGGTGGTCAGGGGGTGGGGGTGTGGATGGCGGTCAGGGGGAGACAGGCTGAATGGAGGCAGGAGTCTCAGAGGGCAGTCAGGAAGGAGGGGGGGGGTTGGATGGGGCAGCAGGGGGCAGTCAGGGGTAGGAGTTCCAGGGGCAGTCATGGGACAGGGAGAAGGGGTGGTTGGATGGGGCAGGGGTCCTGCAGGGGGCATCAGGAATGACAGGAGGGGTTGGATGAGGCAGTGGGAGTCTGGGGGAGAGGAGGGGTTGGATGAGGCAGAGGACAGGGAGCACGGGTGTGTGGATGGGGCAGGGGTGTCAGAGGGGCCATCAGGGAACGGGGGGTTGGATGGGGCAGGAGTCCCGGGGGCAGGGGGCAGATAGGAGGTGGGGGCTGGGCCACGAGCCCTTTCCCTAACCAGCCCTCCATACAATTTACGAAACCCAATGCACCCTTCAGGCCAAAAAGTTTGCCCGCCCCCTGCCCTAGTGCCTGCAAGGAGGGGCTGATAACTGGAAAAACAGTGTGAGAGTCTTGACTGCCCAGGCTGTCTCAGAAGGAAGAACTGTAATGGAATGCTAAATTGTGTTATACTGTGTAACCTCTATATGGTGGTGTGTGTCAAAGACCTTATTTAAGTAACCTCAGCCAGACGTGGCAGAGCGTTAAAGGGTATTATAGTTTATGTCTACACTGCAATTAAAAACCTTCAGCTGGCCCATGCCAGCTGACTTGGGCTTGTGGGGCTCAGGCTGTGGGGCTATTTAATTGTGAGCCTTTCAGGCTCTGACTGGATCTCATGCTCTAGGACCCTGCAAGGTGGGAGAGTCCCAGAGTTCCACCTGCAGCCCAAGTCTGAAAGGCTACACTGCAGTTACCAGTGAAACAAAGACCATTTCTTTTGTCTTCAGTCATGGGTGACGGGTGAAGCTTCCCCTGGGGGAGGCTAGCTCCCTGTCCTGCCTCTTCTGCTTGCATCCCTGCCCACACTTCGACTCCGCTCTGCCCCAGGCCCCACCCCTACTCCATCCCCCCACTTTGCCAGAAGTGTAGCGAGCGCCCTCCGTACCCTCCGATCGGAGGGGGCCCCGCAAGGAAGGGGTCCCGTAAAAGTGGCAAAAAAAAATGTAAGGTATAACTAGGTAAGTGACATTTATTGACACTATTGCACAGTCCATGTCGGTTTTACTGACAAAACCGTGACATCATTATGATACATCATAATGCTATTGGCTACATCAGTTGTCTGTCGGTCAGTTTTGAATTTTAGTTGGACCCATTCAAAGAATGTGTATTTGCGTTCATAATGGCGGTCGGCGGACAAATGTTATTAATTTAGTTGTTTAGTTTTTTATCGTTTCCAACACACAAGTGTGCTTTGTGATGTCTAAGAGAATGTATAAGAGCGGAGCTAGTAAACGAAAGGCAGCAAAAGATGCCGAGAAGGAACTTGAGAAAATTCCAAAGTTGTCAACATATTTTGCGCTGCAATCCAACTTACAGGTACAGGCACACGAAACGGACAGCGCTAGCAGCGACGAATCGTATCCAGAAGTATCCAGAAGTGCTTCAAGTGAGGTCGAAGGTGAAGCCAGTTGTTCTACCAAACAAACTGTGACAGATATTCCAGCTGCTGCCGGGAAAGAAGTATCTGAATCTGAACCACTAACTGATGATCCAAGAGATTGGCCGTCTATAATATCGAACAGGCAAGTGTGTGACATTGTTGCACGTGGCCCACCGCAGCAGAATGAAAGTTACGAATTTCCATTTAACGAGGAAAGACGGAGGTTCACAAGTACTCATTTCTATCGAACCATGGCAAATGGCGAGAAAAAAAGACGTTCATGGTTAATGTACTCAGTTCAGAAAGATGCCATTTTTTGTGTTTGTTGTAAATTATTTGGCACTGGTGACATACTGCTACGTCGTGGAACAGCTGCTTGGAAAGCACTGTCAAAAAGACTTCAGCAGCATGAAACAGGCAAAGGTCATCAAGACTGTATGGTGAAATGGTCATAGTAAACCGTACATCTATTGACCAACTCGAATTGCAGGCTTTTCTGGTTGATGTCGTTATTTTCTTGTCCAAAAGAAACTTGGCATTTCGAGGAAGTAATGAAAAGCTCAGCGATCCTTCGAATGGCAACTTTTTGGGACTGTTTGAATTGCTTGCAAAGTATGATACTGTCCTCAGCGAACTTTTACAGAGGATTAACAAGGCAGAGACACATGTTCAGTACCTCAGTCCACAGATCCAAAACGAGCTGATTCAACTTGTTGCCAGTAACATTCAAGAGGCCAACATAGCGCAGCTTAAAAAAGCAAATTATTATTCAGTTATTTTGAACTGTACTCCCGACGTGTCACATGAAGAATAGATGTCTGTGGTGTTACGCTTTGTTGAATGCAACTGTGAAGATGGTGTCAATATTCGTGAAGCGTTTGTTGGTTTTCTTAATGTTCATGATACAACTGGTGAGGGCTTATTGGAAGCTTTTCTTGAAAAGGCAAACAACTTAGGAATAGACATTGCTGACATGAGAGGCCAAGCTTATGATAACGGCGCAAATATGAGAGGAAAGAATAAAGGAGTTCAAGCCTGCATGCTAGAAATAAATGACCATGCCTTGTATATACCATGTGAAGCTCACACTTGGAATCTTGTGATCTCAGACGTGGCAAAGTCATCGAAATATGCCGTTGACTTTTTCGGTCTGATTAACAGAATATACGTTATCTTTTCTTCTTCACCTTCACGTTGGGATATACTTCAAGAACATATGCCAATATCTGTTAAAGGGTTATCAGTCACTCGTTGGGAGTCGAGAATTGATGCTGTGAAGCTATTGCATTATCACCTTGAAGAATTGTGCAATGCTTTGTCATCTTTGCGAGAATATGTGCTCGAAAAGAAAGATGGCAATAGAGCAACAGAAGCCGATGCGCTTTTAGACCATGTTACTACGTGACCTTTTGTTCTGACTGTGTACACGTGGTACGATATACTATTTCACATCAATAAAACCAGCAAATTAATTCAGTCACCAGATGTGTCAATTGACGTACTGCAGGCAGAAGTTGGTGCTACAATGAAGTTTTTGGAAGACTATCGAAATATAGGATATAACTCTGTGGTCACAAATGCACATGAAATAGCAGAGCATATGGGTATTGAGCAGGTGTTTCCAGAAACTAGGGTGCGACGTAAGAAGAGAATGTTTGATTACAAATGTGCTGATGATTCGAGTCGTCTTTCTGCCGAAGAAAAATTCAAATCGCAGTTCTTTCTTGTTCTCACTGATCAGGCCATATCTTCTGTTTTGTTGCGATTTGACCAACTCGTGGAGTGGTATAAGTTGTTTGGATTTCTGTACAACGCTAACAGCCTGAAGCAGTGTCACAGAGAAAATATACTGGAGAATCACAGCAAAAATTTTGAAAGAAAAATGGGAGACATTGATGCCAACGAACTCATAATGGAATTGAATCATTTTATTTATGTCATCGAGAAAGAGAGAGGACTTGTCACGGCAAACAATTTTTTCACGTACATATACAAGAACAGCCTTCAGGAGATGTATCCGAATCTTTGTATTTGCATCAGAATTCTTCTGACCACACCAGTTACTGTCACTGGTGCTGAAAGGAGCTTCAGCAGAATGAAACTGATCAAGAATATCCTGCGCTCAACCATGACAGATGATAGGCTTTCTGCGCTTGCAGTTATCTCAGTCGAAAACAAGATTGCCAGATCTCTGGACTATGACACATTAATTAACCAATTTGCAGAGAACAAGGCTCGAAAGAAGCGCTTTGCGTAAATATGGAATACATGTACACTGTAGGCCTATGTATACATAATATGAACCCTGTATATTGTATAAAATACATACCGCATTCCAGTTTCTGCATTGTAAGGGGCCCCGGACATATGTTCGGAGGGGGCCACGTTCTTTGTTGCTATGGCCCTGCACTCTGCTCCCTCCCTACTTTACTCCCCATGGGCCACTGCCACTCGCCACATCATTCCTCTCCTCCCCTGTGAGGCCCCAACACTCCCCTCATCTCTTCTTTCCTCCATCTTCCTCCCCATCAGGGGTGGAGGGCTGAGGAGGGACCCGGCGAATGGCAGGCAGTGAGGCCTCTAAGGAAAGTGGGGGTTGGAGGAGAGGAGGGACATGGCAAGCGGCTAGGACTTCTGGAGAGGGAGGCAGAGTGGAGGAGAGGAGGGATTCACCAGGCAGGGGCAGGCAGTGGGGGCCTCAGGGAAGGGGCAGAGCAGGGAGGGGAAGAGTAGGAGTGCAGGCAGGGCCACCATGGCCCAAGCATCTGGCAGCGGGTCAGTAGCAGCTGTACCATGGGAGGTTTAGCCTCCTCTGGCCTATTATACCTGCCGCCCATGTCTTCAGTAGATTTTGGATTAGATTCTTGGTCCCTTTTGTGTTAATTCTTTCCCTTCACTGGTGTTGCCATCCAGTCCCAGTGTCTATAAATGTTGTTACTGTATTTTTTGAATTCTATTTCAAACCATTAACAAAGATGTTAAATAGTGTCAGTCCTCACGGTACCCAACAAGAAATCCTCTTCCAACATGATACATTTACACTGACTATTACCAATCGCTTATGGTATTTCAGTTTTCAATCTATATGGCAGTTTTCCTGTCCAAGCCAATTTGAATTAGTTTTTAAATTAAAATGTTGTAAGACATTGTAATAAATGCTGTACTGAAATTCAAATATATGACATCTACTTCTTTTCCTTCGCTCACTAATACTATGTCTATTAAAGCAGTTAAATTTTATCTAGCAAAATTTATTCTCTATTAACTCAAGCTGCTTATTGCTAATGCTTCCCTTAAATGGTAGGATGATGCAAGACAGGAATCCCAGATCCAGTGCATCTCTGTAACCAGGAGCTGTGAGCACACTACACCAATTTATCTTCAGGCCATGGAGAAGAGCTCTCTACTGGGAATGGCCCCAGTCCCTGCAGAAAGGGCAGACTGAAGGTGAACTCAGATTGCCCCACTACACAGTGAATATGTCTTGCCTCTTGGGAAATTTGGGGGGCTTCAGCAGACTAGAAATTCCTTCAGGAACTATGCTGCTATGGACGTTAACCAGGTTAGAAGGCAGTGTAGATGTGTGGTTCATCCAAAATCAGTGGAATAAGGGGGCAAAATCCTGGCCCAAAACACTGGTGAGTGCCAAAATACCCTGGTATTTAGAGGCCTAATCAAAGGGTTTCAGAGGTTTAAGACTCTTCAATTTGTATACAGCATTGCCATAAAAATAGTTAAAGAAGTTAGTGATTACCCTCTTATTAGCTTACTCATTTGTATAGGTGTAAATCACTTTGAATACAATAGTTTATGTATTATTAGTTGTCTTGCACTAGCACCTAGAAGGCCCAGTCATGGACCAGGAACTATTGTGCTAGGTGCTGTACAACAGTGATTCTCAAAGCCGATCCGCCGCTTGTTCAAGGAAAGCCCCTGGCAGGCTGGGCCAGTTTATTTACCTGCACATCCACAGGTTCAGCTGATCGCGGCTACCACTGGCCATGGTTTGCCGCTCCAGGCCAATGCGTGAGGCAGGAATCAGCGGCCAGCACATGCCATGGCCCACGCTGCTTCCCACAGCCCACATTGGCCTGGAGCAGTGAACCGCGGCCAGTGGGAGCCGCGATCGTCCGAACCTGTGGACGCAACAGGTAAACAAACCAGCCCACCCACAAGGGGCTTTCCTTGAACTAGAGGCAGACCAGCTTTGAGAACCACTGCTGTACAAACAGAACAAAAAGACAGTCCCTCCCGCCAATCTAAGTATAAGACAAGAGCTAACAGATGGACGAAGATAGATGGGGAGGTACAAGGAAACAATGAGACAATGTTGGTCATCTGATAGGTTGTGGTCTCAGCACACCAGCAGCCTAACCATTGTCAAGTTTTTTGTAGACATGGCAGCTAATGAAAGATGCTGGGTAGGGTGGAGATTGATGATGAAAAGCCTTGAAAGTGAATGAAAACGGCTTATGTTTAATATGACAGAAGAGGGAGCCATTGGAGGGATGCAAAGAGGGGTAACATGATCAAAGCGATGGGTGAGGAAAATGATCTTTACGGGAGCATTCTTAATGGAGATGAGCAAAGCAAGACTGCATTTGCCAAGACCAGAGAGAAGGCTGTTGCAGGAACTGAGACACGAGATGATCATTTTATCTGTGTGGATTTATAAAAGAAGGCCAAGTTTTAGTGTTAGCCAGAAAGAACTGGCTACATTTAAACATAGCCTGATTGTGAGGACCTAGAGGGAGAGCTCTGAGTCAGAGAGGACACACAGGATACAGGCCTGAGTGATAGGCAGGATAGTTGTATTGTCCACAGTGATCAAGAAAAGAGATAGTGGGGAGGTCTGTGCGGAAGAAGCGATTAGGAGCCCTCTTTAGCTTGAGCTGGTTGCTAGACATCCACAAGGAGATGTCAGAGACAGATTGAGATTTTAGTTTGGACAGAAGAAGTCAAGTCTGTGAGTCCACATCTACATCTGTGAGCCCTCAGCATAGGGCTCAATGCGGGAGGTGGAACTTTTCTCACACCACCACCACCTGACATTGTATTCTATCCTCTTCCCTAGACTAGCCACCCAGAAACGAAGAGGCAAAGATTCTGACCATCGGTTAAGCCAATCCTGATGTCTATCCCAGAATGAAAAGACCAGATTCATCCCTGCTCGCAAAAAGCTTCAGGTTCATCCTATCATCAATAGAAATACCAGTAAATACCAACTTAGTTCTAAACAAAAACCAAGCATGTAAGCCAAAGACTGTGAGAAGAAGCTGTGCAAATCTTTCTGTAGAGTGAATTTAAGGATGCTCCAATCACTTCTACGCCCATTGGTGAGTGTGTGTAGGTGTGTGTTTCTTTATATGTCACTAACTGTTCCCCAAGGTAGACACTAAATGCCTGAGATCTCTGGGTTAAACTAGTGTCATTCTAAAGCTGCTATAAGTGTGGGATTCTAGAAATCATTTTGTATCTGTAAGACTGCCAGAAAGATGTAGACATTTTGTTAAAGTGGGGACATCAAGGTAAACTAGATAAAAGCCTGGTGCAATTTCTGTGAACAGTGATGCTTAATGGGACAAAGCAGCCAAATGGAGAAAGTTACCAGGAAATCATTTTGAGGGTATACTTTCTTAAAACCAAAACAAGGAATAGCCTCTGCCTTTAACAGACTCTTAGTTAAATGCCTTAAATCAAAAGGAACAGCTTCTCCCCTTAACCTTCCTGCAAAACCACAAGATTATTGTTTTCTTTGACTTGTTCACTGTAATTTGATTTAATTACTTATTATAGTAACTGGCAAGCAAGATAAAGCTATTGACTACATTTCAATTATAACCTTGATTTGACTATTGCATTGTAGTATTGTAAATTAGGTTAGAAAAATTATTGGTTAAATTAGCTAGTGACATTTTTAGTTAAACTCATATTTGTCTTAGAACTGCTTTCTTAATCTTTCAATTATTTTATAAAAGATACACTGAACTGGTTTGTCTACCAGCATTTCAATGGAGACAAAGTAACCTACATAGTGGTGAAAGGGATTATTTTTAATGACTTCACCTGAGCCCATCTTATATTTTCATTAAAATAACATCCTATTATCTGTACATAGTGTACCTTTCACCTTCCACTGACCTCCTCATCTTTTGTGTTACACCAGCTTAGAGACTCCCTTAAATTTATAGGCATGTAAATCAGATCCCCTTATTTGACCCAAAGCCAAGCTAAGGTGCTCTGTTTTGAACTGGTCAATCAATAAACCAAGTTGATTAAATAAGGAAACAATACCAGAAATCACTTTGAGTACCTAGGAGTTATCCTAGTATAAATATTCAAAATCACACCACTACTTTTTTTGCCTTACATTTGAGTAAATAAATAAGCTTGTACCATTTTGAATAATTAATAGTGTATTGCAGGCAGGGCTGCTGGAACAATTTGTGTAGTGGGGGTGCTGAAAGCCAGTGAACCAAACTGTAAATCCTATATATAATGGAAACCACTATAAGCCATGGGGTGTGGCAGCACCTCTAGTTCCAGCACCTATGCAGGCTGTATTGTGTCCATCTCATGGTATTAAATATGAACAATTCAGCTCAGGCCATACTTTGCAATTTGTACCTTGCCTCAAAACTCTCACATTTAAGCATCTGTTCCTATTGCTACTACAGTACATTCTATTGGTCTTTTGATATAGTTTATCTTGAGCCCATCAAGAAATCTTAATCTTGTTCCATAAATGGCGTGTGTAAGAGCTATTAATACCTTAGATGTTCTCCTCTTGAAGGATTAACTGCTTCAACCTGCAGTAAAAGGCTATAGAGTTGGAGGTAAAATTTTAATAGCATTCTCATCTCAGGAACCAAGTGAAACAGATCCTGCAGACCCTCCTGATGGCATGAAATAAGTTCAGCCCAGCAGTAACACACGAGGAACGCTGTATGACTTGCCTCATGGGACACTTCCCAGCAAACATAGTTCAAATACATAATGCAGCAGTGAACAGGAGCCTGCAGATGTTCCTAGCTATCCACATAGAGCAAAAAAACTTGTACTAAAATTCTGGATATGAATACAATTCACAAGCAGGTCTGGGTCATGAATTCAACTTCAACTCAAGCAGGGGCAGCAAGTTATAGGGGACTGTGGTGCCCATGCTCCAGCATATTCAGGGCATGGGGACCCAGCTCCACCAATGTTAGGGGCCAGGTCTCTCCCTCGGCCCCGACTACCACCCCACTTGCCTCCCCTGGTGTGTTCTCCGGCCCCCAGGGCTGGAGCTTCCATTTAGGTGACCTAGGCGGTTGCCTAGGGCACCAGGATTTGGAAGGGTGGCATTTTGCAGCTCTCGGCAGCAATTTGGCAGCGGGGGGTCCTTCTGCGCTCTGGGTCTTCGGTGGCAATTCTGCGGTGGGTCCTTCACTCACTCCGAGACCAGCTGCTGAAGTGCCCCGAAGACCGGGAGCGCGGAAGGAATTGCCGCCAACGACAGGGAGCACGGAAGGACTCCCACCTAGGGCTCCAAAAACCCTGGCGCCACTCCTGCCGGCCCCACCTGCCTCCCCCGTGCACCTCCCCCCGGAGCATCCCTACCTGTGCCCTGGGCGGCTGTCCTGCTGCTCTGCACTGTGCTCCCTTGCTGGCCGCTGCTGCTGCTGGCTACAAAAGAGATCGGGGGCCAGCAGCAGGCTGAGCCACTGCCTGCGGAGGAAGGAGATGCACACATGATGGCAGCCCCCCCATCCCAGCACCCACCACAGGGGAAGCAAGGGGGCTTCCTGGTCCTGAGAGGGCCCGGCCTCTAGGAGCATGTGCAGTGACTGTGCCAGATGAGTGTGCTGCTGGGGGCAGAGAGGGCTTGGGGGGACTATGGAGTTCTCCTTTCTGGCCCCAGCCCCTGGGCAGCCTGTCTGCCCCTTAAGCTTCTCTTTCCCAACCCCACCCCACCCCAAAGCCTGCATCCCTGGCCAGAGCCATCACCCCTCTCCATACCCCAACCTCCACCCCAGCCCTGAGCCTCCTCCTGCACTGTGAACCCTCATCGCCGGTACCACTCTGCAGCCCTCGCCGCCACACCCCAACCCTCTGCCCTAGCCCTGAGCCCCCTCCCACACCCCTAACCCCTCATCCCCAGCCCCACCCCAGAGACCCTCACCCCCAGCCAGAGCCTTCATCTTCCCCCTACACACCCACATTGTGCAAAATAGGGAAACTGTTAAACACTGACTGTTTCCAGTCCATTTTTACATTATTTTAAAAAATATATATCAGCTTACTAGGCAGATGTGTGTGTGGTGGGGGAAGGAAGGACATGGATCCCTTCTGGGCACCACCAAAAATTATACAAACCTGCTGCCCCTGAACTCAAGCAAAGTCTGATTTTAATGTGTTTGCAGCTTGAGTCAAACATACTTCACAGTTCCACCTGCCTACGGCTCACCAGGTTCTTTATGAGCATGGTGAGCTTGCTGCTGCTCCAGTTGCTCTTTACAAACAATGGAACCTAGAATTTTGTGGTAGAATCCATTAAATATCATCTAATACTGTACAAACTACATGGTACCGAACACTGAAAAATGATAGCTCCACAATTAAAAAGCAATATGGACTTTAATTCTTGTTAAATTGCTAAAGCCACCTGTTGGTAAAAGGGTAAAATTGAAGGTGCTTGTTGCTAATATGTATACTTCCAAACAGCTTTAGACGGCATTGAAGTAAGAGAGGCAATACCATACCATGCCACTGTTACTTCTGCACTGCTGCCTTCAGAGCTGGGCGGCCGGAGAGTAGTGGCTGCTGACTGAGGGCCCAGCTCTGCAAGCAGCAGTGCAGAAGTAAAGGTGGCAGCACCATACCATGCCATCCGTACTTCTGGGCTGCTGCTGCTGGTGGTTCTATCTTCAGAGATGAGCTCCGAGACAGCAGCCACTGCTCTCCAGCTGCCCAGCACCTCCACTACCAGCAGCACAGAATTTTGAGTAGCAGTACCACAACCCCCTACGATAACCTTGTGACCCCTCCCAACTCCTTTTTGGGTCAGGATCCCTACAAGTACAATTCTGTGAAATTTCAGATTTAAATAGCTGAAATCGTGACATTTACAATTTTAAAAATCCTATGAGCATGAAATTGACAAAAATGGACCGTGAATTTGGTAGGGCCCTATTTATTACAACAATCTGCAACCCACTCACCATTTTTTGTCCTGTGACTACAGGGGTGTTAACAGGCCATTTCACCTTGAATCATCCCTTAGGATATGTGCTAACTACTTATGCTAAACTATCTCTGCACTGCCTATCTTACAGCAGCACTGCTGTGCCACTACAGACATCACTGTAAGGTATGCAGTGTAGCTGCTCTTTGTCAGTGGGAGAGAGCTTTCCTGCCGACAAAATAAAACCACCCGCAATGAGGGACAGTAGATTCGTTGGTGGGAGAACATCTTCTGCCAACAAAGCACTGTTCACACTGGTGCTTTTAGTCAGTAAAACTTTTGTCAGTTGGGAGGCTATTTTTCCACACCCTGACCAACAAAAGTTTTACCGACAAAAGTGCAGTGGAGACATAGTCTTAGTTGTGACGCTTTTAGTACCTTTCCAAGATGTGAAGAAGAGCTCTGTGGAGCTTGAAAACTTCTCTCTCTCATCAACAGAAGTTGATCCAATAAAGTTATTACCTCCCCCACCTTTTCTCTATAATAACCTGGAACCATCACAGCTACAGCAACATCGCATACATGAGGGGGAAAATACACATTTTTACTAAAATCTCATTTAATTGCTATGCACTTTTTTCCTCTGTATTAATATTAACTAGGATATTTATGTGTAAACAGAAGCATTATCCTTTATACTCATGTGTTAGTACTAGACTTAGTGGGGTAAAATATGGGAAATGGATCTTTTTTTCAATATGTGTGTATGCGTAAAATTGTTTTTAAAGATTTCAGGCTTTTCAATGCAATTGGGGGAAAAAGTGTCCTTTGATTTATTATTTTTGCTTTCCTCTCCCCACTTGTTCCTTCCCCCTTCCTCCCCCCTTTTCAGTCACAAAATGCAAAAAGCTGGGGGGGGGAGGAAAAGAGAGAAGGAAAACAAACAAAGAGGAGGAAATAGAAATAAACAAATTTTCAAAACTGAAAAAATTTCATGAAAAATGTTGAATAAATGACAAATTACTGGTTTTTGAAACCTGCAAAATGAGAATGCCTTTGGAAATGTTTTTAATTGCAAAAATATTTCCCTATTCTAGTTATTACATTATTCTAATCCAATCTTGTGTTCCTCCTGTCTAATCTATCCAGACCAGCAACACGTCTGTGTAAATGGGCTTAGCATTGGAGTTCCATAGGAAACAGAATTCTAAACTCCAATCAGGTTATGTATCACTAGCAGTGCTGCTCATTGGCCACTACCTATTTTTTGGTTTCCTATAGTCATCACAGCACCTGTGCACCTGTAAGAAGGGTCTTACTGAGCTCTCCCCTAACATCTAGTGGTGAGCTGGGGGAGAAGGACTTCAGGAACAAACTGTATCTGCATAAACACACCTACTCTGCTCTGGTGAGCAGCATGATAAAGCTGCTTTGCCAAAGTGGTCAATTTTGGCTGGGGTTGGGTTACAAATCATCTTGGTATTGAGTGCAGGGGTAATAAAATGTTATCTTTATTATATTAGTCAAGGGCAGCAGACCTGTACTTAGCCTGCCTTGACTGGGGCGGGGGGTCACCCTAAACTGAACCTCACTCCCTGGGGTGGGGGATAGGTATGCCAAATCCCCATGAAGGGGGGAGAAGTATCTTAGTGTGGGGGTGTAGGCTCTCTTTAAGGAGTTGTAGATACCATTTGATTCTCTTCTCTTCAAGGACAGAGCTGATTAGACTCAATTGAAGGTTCTTGTTTTGTTTAGTAATCATTAGAGTGAAATGATTCATAACTAGCTGCTGAACCTTAAACCTGGTGTGGGATAGTAGTGCAGTGAAAGGTTCTACAGCCTGCATTGGCAGTGAGGTTTCCCACTACCTGCTAAAATCACTGAGAGTTGGATTAAATGGTGGAACCTCAGAACATGTCACAGCGGAGAGACACGGGTAGCAGAGCAATGGAGGCAGCAGTAGCAGAGTGAATAACATCAATTGTGACCCAGCTGCAGTAACTGAGGCATTGTTTGATGCCTTACCCTTTTCTCCCAGGATGGGAGGTGAACCATTGTCACTACCACCTACACCTTGCAGAAGAGTTACACACCCTACATGGGGGTTTATAGTCTGTTAATGAATGCAGCTGCAGATGTAGTAGCCACTCCTTTGACTGTGCCCCAGAAAACCACTACCCAGCCTCTGAACCAAGGGTTGACAACCAAAGGTGGCACGCAAGCTGATTTACCATGGCATGCTGCTGCCAGCCTGGGATCCCTGCTGCTGGTCCCGCTCATCCCACTGCCAGCCTGGATGTATGGAACCCCGGGCTCCAGTGGCTGAGCAGGTCTGACGGCTAGGACCCCAGACTGGCAGCTCAGCCCGGTGCTGGCCTGGATGGACAGAACACCGGGCTGGCAGCAGGCTGAGCGGGGCCAGCAGCCAGAATCCCGGACCACTCAGCCTGGGGTCCTGGCCACCGGCCCCGTTCAGCCCACTGTTGGCCTGGATGGATGGAACCCTGGGCTGGCAGCTGGGACCCTGGCTGGCAGGGGCTGGGAGATGGACCCGAGACCGGCAGCAAGCCGGGGTCCCAACTGCTGGCCCCACTCAGCCTGCTGCCAGTCTGGGGTCCCATCCACCGGCCCCTGTAAATGTAAAATGTATTACTGGCACACAAAACCTTAAATTACAGCAAATAAATGAAGACTTGGCACACCACTTCTGAAAGGTTGCCAACCCCTGCTCTAAACCAAGGTGAAGTTTGGTCTGATTCCAGTAATGACCTGGGACAGGCGATCTGGGTTGCATTATGAGCTCTGCCAGAGACTCCATGTGTCATCCTGCGCCTGAGTTTTCCAAAGTTCTGAGCACCCACCATTCCCACAGCCTTAAGTTCTTAGTGCCTTTTGAAAATTACCTGTTTGAGCTCTCTATGCCTCAGCTTGCCAGTTGAAAACAGGAAACTTTTCTACCTCATAGGGCTGTCATGAGGGTAAATTCAACATCTGAACAGGAGTCGTATGTACAGTGATGACACCCATAGGAAAACTCATCAAGAAAATGATTTTAAAAAATAAAGCAGGAGTTGACGTGGCTTGGGAATGGCAGCTCAGCAAACTGGTGCTATTTCCCTGTTGGCAGCGCCCACTGCTCCAGAATCATAGCTTACATTAAAGGAATTAAGTCTCTAGCCCTCATGCTTGTAAAGATAATTTTCAATTGGTGGTAAAATATTCCAGGTGGTAAAATATTTCTCTTTTGGAGTATGGTGGTGAGGCTTCCAGGCCTTTAGCCAGATTGTAAGCACTCCAGGGCAAGGACATTCTATTTGTTGTGTGCTTGTACAGCACCTACCATAGTGGAGTCTTGATTCCTGGTTGGAGCCTCTAGGCGCTACTGCAATAGCAGTAACAACAGGTCTGACAGCCTGATAGGGAGAGTTTTAGAGCCAGCCCTTTTAAAAGTGAAAGTATTTTTCTCTTAAAATTGAGTGGGTTTTCCCCCCTTGCTCTTTTTAAGATATAGTCATTTGTTTTCTCTTCTAAGGAAGAAAGTGCCAGATTCGCTGAAACTCACATAAGAAGACAGACAGACATTCCATGCTTCTGTGCCATCTTAGCCCCCTGTCTGACCCAAGATTGGTGGGCTTTCCCTAAAGGGATGGCAGATGGTGATACTGCAACCATGCTCCCTTGTTTTTTCCACCAGAAGGAGCAGCTTTAGATTTTTGTCTGGGACTCCATAGGAGCCTGCTAGTAAAGCCTGTTGAGGTTTTGTGCTCAGTCTATACCCTCCAAGCAGTTCTGTCAATGCCCCCTTCCCTTCTAGTGCTGCCCATCTTTTAGGCTACACTTTTCATCTGTGGACTTCTAGGGACAGTGAAGATTAGGGTCATTTTCCACTGCAATCTCTCCATGGCAGACTTTCTGATTGTGGGGCCCTCTTTCAAGCTGCCAGCATCTGTTTAGCTGTGCCATTGCTAACCACAATTTGTCCTTGACTACACTTTGAGCTAGATCATGGCTAACATCAGTGAAGCTAGCCAATTGCTGACAGTGGCCTACTGAAATGTTGCTATTTCCTTTATCTAACTTGGCACTTTTCTGAATAATCTATTATCACTCTACCACAGATGCAGACTCCCCTGCAATAGCAACACTGGGAACGCTTGTGTAGACTGGACATTGGTGTTTGTACCACTGTCTCCAATCCTGCTCAGTACAGGTCAATGTGATTCAATGGTAAAAATATGGATGGTCTCCCATGGTCACAGCTGCACTGGTGCTAGTGCAACAATCAGAAAGCTGAAGAAAATATTGCTAATGTAGGCCTAGTTTTTCAGTTTTAAAAAAAGACATTTCTAGCAAGAATTGTATATAAACAAGTTTATGGTTCACTTGTTCTAAATTCTAGTACAAATACGGTTATACAGTCTCAATGTGTTACTCAGAGCTGCTCATGAAAGTCCGGGTTACTTGAATTACAAAGTGTGTAATCTGACCTACAAGAGGAAACCTAGTATTTTAATACAAGACTCTCTCTCCAGTACATGCTGTTCTGGAGGAAATGTGCAGGAAAAGTATGTACGTGCGTTAGCACTCATATATAGCTTGATCAACAGTCTTCAATTCATTCTGGAAAATACATTATATTCAGCAATCTATAAATAAAAGTTTGCAGCTCAGTTGATGCAGTTTGTTGGTTGAGTAGTAAAGTATCATAGATGGAGCTGGTAGCACAATGTATTAAGATTGCCCAACACATACCATTACAAAAATTCTGTTTTCAGTTGCTTATGTCTTTGCTAAACTTTAATTTTATGGCTTAAAATTTTCCATTCTGGGTGTCTGCCTCAGGCTGAATTTTATTTATTTACTAGTAGATGAAAATCCATGCTGTAGAATATGAGTGGTGATTGGTTGAGTTATCTCTGATATCACAATGGTCTACGAATCTCGGTGTAGCATCGATATTTGCCCTACTGTAACTGTGCATCATATTGGTATGACTTGTAAAGTCAAAATGGTCAAGAACTTGAAAACTAGACATTAACAGATTGTAAAACCCAGTAACAAATCAACCTGGTGATCTTCTGAACAAATAGAGCTTTCAACCATGCTTGTAGCTGTTTCCATGACTTCACACCGACTCAACAGACATTCTAGGCTTCGGAGTGACACAGACAGGTGACATTCCTGGAACCATATTATATAGAATTTTTTTTGTTTAAAGTTTCAGCAAAAATGGCTCAAACAAAATTAGGGGAAATATGTTTTGTCAGTGTTAGAAAAATTCTTCCAACCATTTCACTGAGAAACTCCAGCACTGCCTGTGGATCAGGGATTTGAAACTGGGCCTTTTGTTGTCCCTGTGAAATTAGCTCAAATTTCACTAAATTTTAAGCCTCTGAAAAAGCTTGGTTCTCACATACTCAAGTGTGTTCGGAGTTTGGCAGCTACTTTTTCTGAAGATTTTTGTACTGGACATGCTGGCCCTTCCCTTTCCCTCACCACTTCCAGTTCCTACATGTGACCAGACTGTGCATGCACCATCCTCACTTGTGACTGAGTATGTTCTATCCAGCGGCTGAGCATGACTTCCTTTGCAACTGCTTGTCCCAATAGCTGGAGGGGCCACTGTGGCACCAGGCACCAGACTGAGAGCAGGGAAACTCACCCTCTCCTCTGCTGTCAATGTCCCCCTCTTCTCCTGCTGGTGCCTCCCCATTGAGGAGAAGGAGGAAACAGCTGACTTGCATAACAAGGAGTAATGGTCTCAAGCTGCATGACAAAACAAGTTGCAGTGGGGGAGGTTTAGGTTGGATATTAGGAAAATCTTTTTCACTAGGAGGGTGGTGAAGCACTGGAATGGGTTACCTAGAGAGGTGGTGGAATCTCCTTCCTTAGAGGTTTTTAAGGTGAGGCTTGACAAAACCCTGGCTGGAATGATTTAGTTGGTGTTGGTCCTGCTTTGAGCAGGGGGTGGACTAGATGACCTACTGAGATCTCTTCCAACCCTGATATTCCATGATTCTAAGCATGCAGAGGGCTGAGAAATGTGGGAGAGGGATAGATGAAGAGAGAGCTGCAGGTGCCAGAAGGATGGGGGGAGCAAAGGGGGATGAGGACTGAAGGCTATGTGGGTGGTTGAGAGGAGAAGGTGGGGCAGGAGCCAGGGATGAATGAGTTGGAAAGGAACAGAGGGAGTGGGGAGAGAAGCTGGTGGAGGGTGAATAGGAACAGAGAGGGACAGAGACAAACTAGGAATACAGAGATAGAAAGGTTTATAGTCTTTAGAGCACGCTCTCCTACAGAACCTGGAATTGAGCCTAGGAGTCCCTAGTGTGTACATTTGTCATGGAAGTTGGAAGGTGTGTAATGAAGGAGGCAGGAGATTGCAGGAAAAGGAATAATTGTCTCATGGTTAAGGCAGTTGAAGGCTGCCCTGGAGAACTGACTTTGATCCTTGCCTTCGCCAGAGTTTCTGGGTGATGCTGGACAAGTCACTTAAACCAAAATGTTCAAAATGACTATTAATGGTGGGTGCCATTTTCTGGATACCAAACATGAGACAACGGGGGTCAGATTTGCAGAAGTGCTGAGTGCTCCTAACAGCAGATTGGAGCTGTGCTTTGAACATACAAAGTGCTATAAAATGCTAATTACAGTACTCTGGGAAAATAAGCCCTGGGTGTCTCAAATGGAGCACCGAAATTTAGTGGATACTTTTGGCCTTAATCTCCACCTGCCTCTGTCCCCCAGCTGTAAAATGAGGATAACAATAACCCCTATTCTCAGGTGTGAAGATTATTTCATTACCGTTTGTGAAGCACTCAGATACTATGGTGAAAGCACCATAGAAAAACAAATGAGGACACTGATAATTCTGTATTCAAAGCAGGTTTTGAATGCTGTGCCTGGGGCCACACACTGACTGAGGAGGACAAAAGAAATATTGAATAGCAGTTCACTTATGGATTGAGACAGTTTAACTGCCATTGGTACCTCTGGAAACGCGACCCCCTACAGCAGGGGTTGGCAACCTTTCAGAAGTGGTGTGCCGAGTCTTCATTTATTCACTCTAATTTAAGGTTTCATGTGCCAGCAATACATTTTAATGTTTGCAGAAGGTCTCTTTCTATAAGTCTATAATATAGAACTAAACTATTGTTGTATGTAAAGTAAATAAGGTTTTTAAAATGTTTAAGAAGCTTCATTTAAAATTAAATTAAAATGCAGAGCCCCCTGGACCGGTGGCCAGGACCTGGGCAGTGTGAGTGCCACTGAAAATCAGCTCATGTGCCGCCTTTGGCTTGTGTGCCTTAGGTTGACTACCCCTACCCTACAGTCACATCTGGACCTAAACATCCCCAGAGTAACTGAGCCTTTGATTTGACCTCTGATTCAAATGTTATTACCCTAGATGGTGAAATAACTCTGTATCTGACAACTGTCAAAAGAGAGAAACTTTGAAATAAACTCCATGCTGGCTAGGACACTCTGTAGAGGATAGTGTATTTTCTAACTCACATGTTTTTCCTGAACATTACTGTTGCCCAGCATGCTCTGCTTATGCTTCAGATTCTCAGTGTATACAGGTACTTGCTCACATTCTCTCTTTTCCCTCAACAACAAGCTGAATGTTTCATAGAGTTTTAGTCACCATAAATATAGTCACTAGGTTATCTTCAACTTCCACCCAAGAAAGGATGGTCTTGTGGTTAAGGCACAGGACTGGATCTTGAGAAAGTCTGTCAGTTCCTGGCTCTGCCATGCACTTCCTGTGTGATCTTGGGCAAGATACTTAGGGTATGACTATACTACCCGCCGGATCGGTGGGTAGTGTTCGATGTATCGGGGATCTATTTATTGCATCTATTCTGGATGCGATAAATTGATCCACTAATCGATGCCCATACTCCACCTTGGCAAGAGGAGTAAGCAGAGTCGACGGGGGAGCCGCGGCAGTCGACTTGCCACCGTGAGGACGGCCAGGTAAGTTGAACTAAGATACTTTGACTTCAGCTGTGCAAATAGTTGCGTATCTTAGTTTGAACCCCTCTGCTAGAGTAGCCCAGGCCTTAGAGTGAAATCCTAGCCCTATTGAAGTCAATAGCAAATTCCCATTGACTACAGTACAGCCTGGTTCTCCCCTGTAGCCTCTCAGAGACAGATTTTCAAAAGTATTTAATGAGGCACATAGGTGTCTAGTGTGATTTTCATTTTTTATTTTTTCCACAAGCACCTAACTACCATTGGGAGTTAGGCATCCAACCTACTTAAGCCCTTTTGGAAATTCCACTGTGCACCAAACTACATCTTTAGGAGCCTAAAATCTTTTGAAAAATTGGTCCCCTGTGCCTCATCTTCATATCTGTAAAACAAAATAGTGATGAGGATAAACTTATTCATGCCTATGAGATGCTCAGATCTAACAGTGATAGCTATGTAAGCAACTGCAATTAACTAATATTATGGAGCTGAGCTGATTCTTCAATTTCTTGTGCTTACGATACATAAACAGAAGAGGGAGTTCTAAGACCAGCATGATTTTTCAAATAATAAACTATTGATGGACCAGATCTGGAAAAATGGAATACTTGGATAAACAAAGGCAAACAGAACCAAAAAAAAATCTTGTATCAGCCAATACTCTTTTAGGTTTATGTACTGTTCGCCTAGCATCAGTTTGCTGTAAGTAAAAACAAATCACACAGAGGGAAGTAGGGTCATATTGGTCAATGCACTCTCTGGTTTATCAATGTATCACAATTTCAGAAATACTTAATTTTAATTTTTTTAGTGGTATATTGAGATTCTCTACTACCTTGCAGTGAAATTGATGCAACATTGTAAAACGGATGCAAATGTTGCCAGATCGGCATGGCTTTGTTTTACACTATCTTTGCACAGGTGTCAATAACTACCAAAGGGGTAAGACAATGGAGAATAAGGGTCCAGGAATAGATGGGACAGGTCAGAATGAAAGAATAGGAATTGGAGAGCATTCAGTAGAACCTTAAACTCTTTGAATACTGAAACTTAGTTTACAAGTAAGAGAATTTCCCACACTTAGTTCTTCTGTTACCATAACTTTGACATGTACATGGGCCTGTACAAGTTGCTTCTCTTTACATTTTTAACTTAATTTGTAAATTATGCACCGGCAAAGGTTATTTCCTCCCCATGACTTTTGGATAGGTATCACTGAACTGGTTATTGTGGTTTGATTACTTGATTAAACTCCTAGCTAATTTGGGTCACGTGAGTATTTATCAATCCGATATTACACTTCTATGAATCCATTCGGTCTTCATAAAAATTGGCTTTAATGAACTGTTCCTGCAATAGGACATACACATCCCACACCGAACAGGTTAAAAGACTGGGCCCAAGGATGGAAAAATCTATCTAAAACAACAAATTACCCAAACTACAAATGTTGGAGGGAAGCTGTAGATGGCTATAAAAAAGAAATAAAAATTAGTCTAATTTATGTCAGAATATTTTTCTGAAAGGAATGCATACTACTTCACAGGACTTGAAGCAGGAAGAACGTTTGGGTTATCTAGGAAAATCAAAGGCTGCTACTTCAAGCATGAAAGAACTAAGAAAAGAATCCAATGCAGCTGAAACATTTTATTCTTTGTCTTGATGTTTAGTTTCTTAGCCCTACTTTTCCCTGTACAAGCCAAAGTCTGACTGACCATTCACTCCCATGATGATCTGAGACTACTTGAAGGACCATCCTGAAGCAACGGACGGACCAGCTTGTTTACTGTTGTAGCAATAGAGTGTGCTCCTGACATATTCCTGGACCATGTTTCATAAACCTGCTGGATTAAATAATGTCTGATGGTATAAGAGAGGCACCTATCATTGTTGTTTTTCAGAGTTGGAGATGCTTGAATGAGTAAAGCAGTGATCCTCAACCTATGGCATGTGGGCTGCCTCTGGCCCAATCAGCACAAAGCTGTGGCCTATGTGACATCCTTGGGGCCAGACAGGCAGTACTGGTTTTACAAGTGCTAGTCCCACATTTCGAAGGGGCCCATAATAACTACTTGGAGGCCTACAAAGTGTTAATCCAGCCCTGGCCACAGCCAAGCAGTGTGATACAAGGTGTGCTAGGAGTTGTAGTTCATGCATCGCTGCCTTCCACCAAAGCCCTTGGTCCTGCACTGCCAGCTACACTACTAGTTCCAGAATGCCCCGCATCAGGCTGTGAGCTGCCCCAGTTGAAGTGGGTAGCAGTGGAGTGGACCAAAAAAAAGGGAAATGGTGCAAGGAGAGGGTTCCCACCATGCTGCCCTCCCCATGGGGCACAGGGTAGGGGCTCCTGGCTTGTGCCCCTCTGCTCCCGAGTCTCCCTTCCTCTCCTGGGGCAGCAGCAGTGCTGTGACTTCCAATGTGCAGCCTCCTGGCGACCCTGATGCCCGGCCGCAGGCTCCTGGGCACCATGTTGGCCCTGTAGCTTTGTGCCGGGGTGTGTGTGTGTGTGTGTGTCCCCTCAGCTGCCATCGGGGGCAACACAGGGGCGGCTGGTTGTCTGTAGGCCTCAGGGCCAGGGCAGGACATGTGATGACAGTGGGGCTGGCTGCCACCCCCACCGCCAGTGAGAATGCCCAGAAACTCTCTCTTTCACACACACACACTCTCACACACTCTGGGGAGGAGAAGGGATAGAGCGCGGTTTGGGAAGAAGGGGCAGTTGTGGGGCAAGTCCAGGTGCAACAGGGGAGCTAGCAGTGACTCTGTGGTGGGGGAAGAGGTAGGAGAAGCTGGGTGGGGTGGGAGTTATGTGGGGGCAGGAGAGCAGAGGGAAGGAGGGAGTCTGGATAGAAGGGGGGGATTGGCTCTGTGGGGAGGGGGGCAGTAGAAGAGACGGGAGGGAGCTAACAGCCCTGGGGTGAAAATGGAGGGAAGGCAAGGGCAATTGGGGAGAGCCCTTATGTGAAGATGGGGGGAGATGGGTCTGAGGCTGGATTGTAGCGGTAAAATGTGTGTGCATGTGTGTCTCAGTGGCCTTTTCTCCCTGCAAAAGACAGGCACCAACAATTTTCCTCTCCACACTTCACCCCAGTAATTTTTCTTTTTCACTTGAAGTCATGAGCGGTGGTGAAGCAAAGGGAGAAATAGGCTAAATAAACTAATTCAAAAAAAAAAAAAGAAAAGATTTTTAAATGTAGAAAAGTAGAAAATCTAGCTTTAAAAAAAATGTATTTATAAAACATAACTTTGGATGGAGGAGGCGGTGGTGGGGAGATGCAGGTGCAACTCCACTGATTGCCACATCTGGGCTTAACGTGGCCCATAAATGTGCCAATTTGCCAGTTGTGTTCAGGTCCCCAAGCAGGTCCTGAATGTTTAAACAAAAAAGACAAAACTAACAACCCCTTCCCACACAAGTAAAACCAAATTCAAGAGTATTCTGACTATATTGATGCTAGCCCAGTTTGTTCTCTATGGGCTAAGTGGAGGTCTCAGTCAAGTGTGGCTTCAAATATCTTAGTTTGGTTTTGAATAAATGTTTTCATCCCCATTCCAGCAGTATCAGGTTTACTATGGCACCAAAGGTGCTATTGCACCGAGCCTACACTAGGAAGGGGCTCATAACAACTATATGGGGGCCCACAAATATGTTTGGTGCCAGTCCCACAAAAGGTTAATCCAGCCCTGCAGACAGGTAGTGTATATATATTGTGTGAATGCAGCCCAAGTAACACACACAGAGTTGCATATGCAGCCACAATGGTAAATAGGTTGAGAACTACTGAAGTAAAATGTTTATCTCTGGCCTGGCGCATTGCTTCTCTGGGGCCTTAGGCAGTAAACTGAGACGCACTCAGGAAATTTGATTTAAATCATTGTCTAATGACTATGTCTACGCTTAAAATGCTACAGTGGCAATTTAGCACTTCAGTGTAGACACTACCTATGCTGACAGGAGGGGTTTTCCTGTCACTGTTGTTAATCCACCTTAATTCCTGAGAGGTGGTAGCTAGGTTGATGGAAGAGTTCTTTCCACTGTCTATACCAGGGTTTAGGTTGGCTTAACTACCACATTCAGTGGGGTGTGGATTTTTCACACCCCTGACCAGCATAGTTGGTTTAGCCTAACTTTTTAGTGTAGACCTGACCCACTTTTAACTGCATTTCAAATTCACCAGTTTAGGTCATTATCATGAAGAAACATGCAAACACTCAGTGGCAGAGGCATCTAAGTATTAGAGTAAAGCTACATTTTCAGTGCTGATAACCTTACAAAATTAAGGATCTATTCCCATGTAAATCATAAGACATTTTGCCATTGACTTCAGTAGAAACAGGATAAGGCCTTTTATGCAAAGTCAGTGACCCTTTTCTTATTACAAGATTGGGTTGTCTTCTAACTGCCAATACTAAACTTGTCAGCAGCCTCTCATAGTGACAATTATGGTGTCTTTCTGGAAAGCCTGGAGTGTCATGTGTTGTGGCATAGTATAACCCTTGTGGGGCATTTTATTTTTCCTATGCTGTGTA
Source organism: Gopherus evgoodei (assembly GCF_007399415.2). NCBI lineage: Eukaryota > Metazoa > Chordata > Testudines > Testudinidae > Gopherus > Gopherus evgoodei. The sequence continues at coordinate 105,647,167 of NC_044324.1, forward strand.
CTCTGTTTTACTTAGGTACAGATTGTTCAACTACACTAAGACTTCATGGGTGGTCCCCCAGGTTTCTGGTCCAGAGGCCATGCTCCACCATATTGCTGTATTTCTATTACGTGAAGCCAGTTTGATTTCTTTACTTCTCTTGGATCCATAGCACCCAGATCTATTTTTGGAAAATTGACAATGTTCATTTTTAGTATATAGAATTTCTTTGACATACCACTAACATTTAATCAGAAAAAAGGTGAAAATGTCTTGTCCATAAATGTTACTCAGTAGCTTTAATACTGCTCCTTCATGGTTTATGTTCCTTTGATTTCCAGACTAGCAAGATGTTGAGGGCTCTGCAGAAATATAAATTCATTCCTAAAAGTCTTTTAGGCTTTCACCATCACAGTGAGGTTTTTGGTAGATACTGAGAGGGATGGATACCTTGTTGCAAAACTAAAGACAAGGTAAGGAAACTGTTTCTGTGCTTGCTTCATTTAAATTCAGATAGCTAAAAGCAGCATTTTTCTTCTGCATAGTAAACTTTCAAAGCTGTATAAGTCAATGTTCAGTTGTAAACTTCTGAAAGAACAACCATAACATTTTGTTCAGAGTTATGAACAACTTCCGTTCCTGAAGTGTATGTAACTCTGAGGTTCTACTGTATAGTCAAATAGTTGTTACAACTTTCAGATTACAAAACAATTTTTAAAACATTTTATACTGTATATTTAAGCAAAAACTATTATGTCTGGGGCCAAATTCATCCCTGATATAACTCCATTGCTAATTTTAATCTGGGATGATTTTAGATCTTGGAATAGATTATCAATCTGGATTATTTTACTGTTATAATTGTAGTGGGTAAACAACGTTTCTCTGAAATGTTCCTATTCTGAACATTATGTTCCTTCCTTGATGGATATCAGACTAGAACATTTTTTACCTGGCAATGATGAAAAATAAAAGGTAAACAGCAATGCACTCTCTCCCCTGTATACCATATACTTGGCACACATCCAGGTATTTTCATTGCAAACTCGATTATTCCACTTATTCTCTGTTTAGAATTCCTTTTTAAATGAGATACAGATCAGTGTCACTGTACATGCTATTTTAGTACCAGAGACAGCATTCACGCTGAACAAGAAATCAAATATATGCTTTATGGCAGAAAATTCAAACTGCATTCATCAGAGTCTCTGCCAATGGTTTTGGCAAAGCCAGCTATTTCCTCCTCAATCTCTACATTCTGTGTCACTGAATAAACTTTAGAGGGAGCCAACCTTTTTGAAGTTTTAAAGTCACTGGGGACTCCCAATGACGTTAATACGCTTGGAATGTTACTCAACCAGTTATACCAAATGGAATTGTTTACTTTATCCCTGGAGGCAGCTGCTGCTTTCAAAAAAGAGAAATCTTTTAAAACCACTGCGACAAGAGTCATTAAGACTTTACACTTGGGTATGCTTTTGAGGATACTAAATTGAATATATAAATGAAAAATCAAGAGCGCAGGAAAATGATTAGGGGTGAGGGTGCATTGAAGAAGAAGAATTGAAGCCCATCAAACTATCAGACTATCGAGAACTCCATCTTCTTGAATCCTCCTTTAAAAAACACACAGTGAAGTAAATTATATTACAAATGCTCTAGCTGGAAAAAAAATGATTGAACCCACCAGCCCAGTGCAAAGCCACAGGCAAACAAGTCACTTATGTTTCATTAGCAGAGGGAGACACTAAGGCCTTGTCTACAGCACTAAGTCAACATAAGGCACCTTCAATCTAACTACAGAGGTGTACACACTACAGTGCTCCTCCCACCTCTGTAATTTGCCTGCTACGCTGACATAATAAAAGCACCTCGGTGAGAGACATGGCACTTAGATCAATGCAGTGCCAGTGTAGACACTGAGTTGCTTACGTCAACTAAGTGGCTTCCAGGTGGTGTCCCATAATGCCCACCGTGACCACTCTGGTCACCGTTTTGAATTTCACTGCCCTGCAGCATGTTACAGAGGTATGTGCTCCTTCCCTTTCAAAGGCCCAGGAAGTTTTGAAATTGTTCTTCCTGTTTGATCAGCATGGAGAGCTAACATAACTACTGCCCAGTTAACTGTGCCAGTTCCACGCAGCAAATGTGCTCCTGTCTGAAGTGCACCAGAGGTGGTGGATCTCCTCGGTCTATGGGGAGAGGGGACTGTGCAGCTACAGCTCTGTTCCAGCAGCAGGAACTTTGACATCTGCGGGGGCATGGTGGAGAAGGGCTACAACAGAGACACACAGCAGTGTTGTGTAAAAACAAGGAGCTGCAGCAGGTGTGCCAGGAGCCAAATAGGCAAGTAGTTGCTCTGGTGCAGAGCCACAGACATGTCGCTTCTACAAGGAGCTCCATGCCATTCTCAGCAACAGCCCCACCTCCACTGTTAAGTGCCCCGTGGATACTTGGGGCAAGATGGAGTCACAGAGCACCCGACGGAATCCTGAGGATGACGTGCTGGATGTAGAAGTGTAGGAGAAGGCACATGGGGGACAGACAACAGGGAGATCCAGTGGCATGGTGAGCCAGGACCTCTTTTTGACTCCTGAGCTTCTAACCATTCCCAGCAGTTCAGCTGTGCTGAGGCTGATGCAGAAGAGGGAACCTCTGGTAAGTACTCATTTTGCTTCAATACTGAATGGACATATCTGCACATGTATTACTTTATTAATCAGGCTAGAAAAGGTTGTGAAATAATTAATACAGGTAGAGTTGCTATCTGCTCCTTATACCTCTGTACAGCTAGGCACAGGGGATACATCAGGATGTCCCGTGAATCCTCCACTGAGATCTCTAGGAAACTTTCCTAGGGGTAATCTTTAATCCTTTGCCAAAGGTTTCTTGGGAGGGATGCCTTGTTTCTTCCCCTGCAGTAGAACACTTTCCCATTCCAGCAATATGTTCAGCAGGCACCATTTGGGCGAGCAGCATACAGACCTGGTCTGCAGCCTGACACAGTCAAGAGCGGCTCCCTTACAGCCTCGGTTACCCATGGAGTAAGATATCAGCTACAGTCACTCTCACCTGTGGAAAATGGTGCCAGTATTCAGCACAATAGTTCTGTCCACTTGTACTGATATATCAGGCCTACTCCCTCATATTGTCCCATCTTCCCCCTCCCCCTATGGGCTGTGCTCACTGGGGCTATCACCCTGCTCTATGTCTCCCAAAGGAAAGTGAAAAAGTTGTGCTTGTAATTTGGCTCAAGGAGTGTAAGTGCCCTGACAATGGAACCTGTGTCCATTGTTTCTTTAGCAGCAGCAGCAGATGTGGCCTGGAGGGTCTCATCCGGCACACTGGTGGAGCAACTCACCCCAATAAGGAAGACAAAGAAGAGGAATAAAGAAGACATGTTCCAGGAGATGCTGCAAGCCTCTGGTGCATCAGATTGCGAGCAGAGAGCTTGGAGGGTAGTGATCAATGACAAAATGCAGAGGGATAGCGAGGACAGGAAAAACAGGCAGCAGGAGATGATAATGCTGCTTGGGAAGCAAACAGACATGCTGCAGTCTCTGATTCAACTTCAGGCTGAACACATCCATGCTTCCCTCCCTTTACAGCCTATAAGGTATTGCATTCTAGGACCCCCCTGTACTCCACCCCACCACACACACACATACGCATTCCTTGTATCTTCCAGGACTGCAGCAGTACCCAAGGCACTCCACCACCTGGGAGATTAAATACATTGACAGCCCCACATACACCCAGATGTGAGAGCCTTGTTGTTGTATGTGCTTGTGAATTCTCTGTTCCTTCCCCTTTAAAGATACTTTACCACATACGAATTAAGTTTACCTCAGCATTATGTTTGCATGGCTGTGGAATAAATATCTATTTATTCCCCAAAATATGATGACTGATATCATTCACAGACAAAGGCAATAGGTGCATTTGCATTGTTATAGTAGTGCACACACTGCAATCATTCATAGCACAGAGGCAAAAAAACAATGCCAGGCTCAACACATTACAGCAACACGCATTACTGTGGCTCATTGGTAAAATGCTCCTTCAAAGTCTTCCTGAGCTGAATTGTTCCCCTTTGAGCCCCTCTTATAGCCCTGGTATCTGGGTGCTCACATTCAGCAGACAACTAATCCACCTCCACACGCCACCCCTGGGGAAACATCTCCCCCTTTGCTTCACAAATATTCTGAAGTGCACTGCAGGCAGCTATGACCATGGGGATATTGTCCTCACTGAGGTCTAACCTACTGAGGATTCTGTACCAGTGACCCTTCAAACATCCAAAGGCATATTCAACTGATGTTCTGCACCTGCTGAGCCTGTTGCTGAAGTGCTCCTTGTTGCTGTCAAGGTGGCTGGTGTACAGCTTCATTATCCATGGGAGCAAGGGGTAGACTGGGTTTCCCAGGATCACTATTGGCATTTCTAAACCCCTCAATGGTAATCCTCTGGTCTAGAAAGAAAGTCCTTGCTTGCATCTTTCTGTACAGGCCTGTGTTCCTGAAGATGCATGTGTCAGGCATCTTCCCTTAGCAGCCCAGGATGATGTCAGTGAAAAGACCCCAGTGATCCACCAGTGCTTGCAATACCATAGAAAAGAAGCCCTTTCTGTTGATGTACTCTGTGGCAAGGTGGTCTAGGGACAAAATAGGGATATGTGTGCCATCCTGTGCCCCACCACAATTAGGGAACACCATTGTTTGAAAACCATCCGCTGTGACGTGCACGTTGCCCAGAGTCACAGTCCTTCACAGCAGGAAGCAATTAATGGCCATACACATTTGCATCACAGCAACCCCCATGGTGGATTTCCCAACTCCAAACTGATTTGTGGTTGATCAGTAACAGTCTGGCATTGCAAGCTTCCACATAGCGATCGCCACTCACTTTTCCACTGCCAATGCAGTTCTCATCTTAGTGTCTCTGAGCTTTGGGATTGGGGTGAGATCCGCACGAAGTTCCAGGAAGGTGGCCTTGCATATATGAAAGTTCTGCAGCCACTGCTCATCATCCCATACCTGCATAATGATGCAATCCCACCACTCAGTGCTTGTTTCTCAAGCCCAGAACTGATGGTCCACCATGTGCAGCTGACCGTGAATACCAACACCAATCTTGACTTGGTTCTTTCCATGGCATGCAGCAAGGTGCACTGTGTTCATAACACACTTCACAATAGTGGAGAGCAGCCCAGGACCCATGCTTGTTGACAGAGATGGCAGACGTGCAGGTTACAGAGGCTATTGAAAAGTGGAACAAAATGTATTAGGATGTTCATTGAATGATGTGACGGGGAAAATTACAACATGGGATGCTTAACCTTCCCTCATGAGGCAATGCAAAACCTTCCCCAAACACCTCACAGTAGATGGTGGCCAGTTGCGCAGTGGGATAGCTATGCAGAATGCACTGCTCTCCGTGTTGATGCAAGAGCTGCTACAGTGGATACACTCTGCCGACACAAGTAGTGTGGACATGCAACAGTGGTTTAATTACAGCCGTGGCTGTATGTCAACATAACTTAAGTCAGCATAACTCTGTAGTGTAGACAAAGCCTAAGGAACTGTGTTCAGTGCTTGTTGCTGTACCATAGGAACCGTGTTGAACTGGGGTAACAAGAGTCTCTAGCCAAGAGCTGATAGACTTTGTGCCCTGAGCCTGCAAAGGGCCTTATGCACTGAACCACTTCAGGAAAGCACTTTAGTACATGCTTAATTCAAAAGAAATGTATACGGCCCATTGAACTTTCAATATCATGTATTTAAAGCCCATTGCTTTGAATATGATTTAAGCATGTGTGTAAAGGTAACCATATGCTGAAGTGCTTTTATGAATATGAACACTTTCCTGCATAGGGACCTTAAATAATTTCACTGTCCCATCAATGGTATCTAGAGTCAAGGCAGGAATAATTTCCAATAATATGGGGCAAAACAACATGATAATTAAAGCCAATGAAGCGTGATGGAGGCCAGGGTGTTCTATGCTGGAATTTTAGAGGACCCTCCCATTCCTTTCCCTCAGCAGAAATTGAAATCCAAAATCCTCACTAGGCTGACACAATGTCCTTAAGGATTTCTTTATTGTTATCTTATTACATTATTTCTACTTTATTTTATTTTCCTCTTAATACTAGATAGTACTTATCTAACAATTGGGGTTGCTGGATCAAGAGTGCACAAAACTCTTTTAAAAAATTGCTGGTCCCACAAAAAAGCAGTAAAAGATGTGAAAATTGTATTTTTAATAGTTTCTCTGAGTATATATTTAAAAGAAAAATCTATGTAACTTTAAGCCTGTAATCTTAGGTGCTCCCAGTTCTCTCACTCTAAAATATAGACTTTGTAGCCTGCAAATGGAAGCTAATCCAGTAATAGTTACCTACTGTTTAGGGAAGAATTTCTGTAAACTTTTCTAGTTTAAATTGACTCATCATCTTCTGTTCTCTGTGTGTCCCAAAATCACATCCTCATGTAGGCTAATGAGGGGCTTAGGGATAAAGGTAGAATGACAAATGCATCCAATGAAGTGAGTATTCACCCACAAAAGCTCATGCTCCAAGGCATCTGTTAGTCTATAAGGTGCCACAGGACTCTGCTGCTTTTATAGATCCAGACTAACACAGCTACCCCTCTGATACTTGACACCTTGTGACTGTTATATATCATTTAAAAGCTTTATCTAAAACCTGAGGGTGTACCTGTGTATATAAACTATAATGCTGTATAATAGAGGCTTTCAAACTTTTTCACAGTGTGAACCACATTTTAATACAAACATTTTCCCTGGACCACATGGCTTGCCATTCACCATTACATAACATCCCTGTTCCAACTGCAGCAATTTCCTACATGGAAATGTAACTTTTGGAAAGCATGTAAAGTATTCTTTGCTCGCTTTAGTTGAGGAACCTCCTCTATATAATACCTCCTCTAATGTTAATGGCCTATGATATATGGGAGGTCAAACTAAATGATTTAATGGTCCCTTCTGGCTTAAACGCTGTGAATTTGTGTGCTCTGAGCTAGCCAGGAACCCTCCTCCTGCTGCTGCTATAGCAGTGCTAAATGCAGGACCAGTGGTGTTGGCAAGCAGGCAGGGGCCCAGTTGCTGCTCATGTTCCAGACAGGAAAGCCATTGCTCCCATGATCCAGCAATATGTCGAAGAACTGCCAGGTGTAAAGTCAGTGTACTGGGCCTGAGAGACACGTTTTTCTACCCTTTCAGCTGGGCAGTCCTTTATTCAAAGTCAAACACTTTCATGATGTCCTTACTTTAGGGAAGAGTAAACAGTGTATATCACAACTACTGACCTCACAAACTTTGAAGCTTTGGGCCACCCCAAAGTTAAAATAGAAATTGTATTTTCTTTGCTGTAAAATTGTAAAAACATTTTCAATGCCTGGAAAAGATGATTGTCTTTTGTGACCCCCCTCCCCCCCCCCCCCGGGGCAGGGGGGTTGCAACCTCCTGATTAAGAAATGCTGCCTTATAGGATTCTGCACAGGAAAAACACCTTTTGTTTTCAACCTTGTGTGCCTTAATTTTATATGGTACCACTACGTTATCACTGTAGTGTTTAATATGCTATACAGAAATATGAGCTGGACAACAGCTGGATGGGAATGGTGGGTGCTGGGGACTGAACATATTTCTGGTTGTGCTACAGAACTGATCCTACTCTTTCCTGTGGTGCTGGGTGGAGGAGGGATTGGTATGCTTTCCAAGAGACTACCCCTGCTACTTTTGGAAAAGAGAAAGGGGGATGCACTGACATTTACTTCCTTTTGATGGTTCTGGCATCCACAGGGCATTCTGGGGGGTGTATTCTACAGTGCCAGCATTATGAAAGTGAGGTGGCCTCTGGCTTTCAATATATGCACCTATAGGTAACTTGGGTGGGTCCAGGGCGAAAGGAAAAAAAGAAAAATTGCTTTGTCATTTTCAAAGATCTAGGCCTTCATGAACAATACACGCACACAACATTTTTAGTTCGTTTTTAAAGCTACAATTGCTTGGCAGTGAGGGGCTCCCTGAAAGATTTCCCCATACTCCTCTGGACTAGTCTGACCCTACACAAGGGGATGTAATTGCCTAGAAAAGATGTAACGGAGTAAAGAGGATACCATGTGTGAAGAATATAAATCAGGACAGGCGCTGACAATTATAGAAAGAGCTAGTAGAGACCTGCTACATTTCGGTTACTTAACACTTTTCATTATAAAAGATTCTTGCAAAAAATGTTCTTGTGTTCCAACACTCCATTGATTTCAAAAAGCCCAGAGATGTGCTGCTTCTTCATCCCATGCAGTTCCATTCAGGTTTAGCTGAGTTATAAACTCTTGATAGAGCCATTCCCATCCATCAAGTGTGTTGACAGCAAATGTTGGATATCGTATCAAAATAATAACTGTAGAAAGTTCATGTTAAGAGCTAGGCCCACATTGCCATCGCCTGCAACCCACACACTTAACCGGAAACCCAAATGAGACAGCCCAGTTGCTGCTAGGGCAGCTGTACTGGGAGCAGAAGGAAAGGGAAGAAAGCCGGGCTTGGCTCTTTCTGACTGGAACCTCCTGGTACTTAAACCAAACTTTTCACTGGTAGTCACTAACTGTTCAGTTTTCATTTTCAGAATGGCCAACGTGAGAGACCAGAAAGAAAAATTCTGTGTGTGTGTGTATGAGATTTTGGTCCCTAATTGACTGACATGTTCACTACCACACTTTTCTGTTGAGACCTCAGCCAGGAGTGACAAAGTTATCAACTCTGGGGAAGGGAATTAAATCTGGTGGGTGGAGACTTGTAGGTAGGAAGATTCACTGGAAGGGGGAAAGGCAGGGCTGGCTCTAGGTTTTTTGTGGCCCCAAGCAAAAAAATTTTTGGCTGCCCTGCCACCCCAGGACTCTCTCCCCTTCTCCCGCCAGCAGTGTCCTCCCCCACCCACACCCCCTGCCACCCCAGCCCTGGCCTCTCCCCCGCACCCACACACCCTGCAGCCCCAGCGCTGGGCTCTCTCCCCCACTTCACCTGCACCCCCTGCAATCCCAGTCCTGGGCTCCCCCTCACCAGTGCTGACTCCGCCCGCTCTCTCCATGCCTCCAGCCAGTCCGGTGCTGGCAGGGTTGGGGTAAGCAGCAGGGCTCCTGGGCCACGCCTCAGCCCAGGGTCCCTCCAGCCAGGGCTCCCACCTCCAGGACCAGCTGGGACCTGGGAGGGCAGAGCCAGGGGACCGCCCCAACATGGGCCTGAGGAGCCAGAGCAGAGTAGCCGCAGAGGGAGCGGAGCCCCAGAGAGCGGGACAGGGGCCCCGCATAGCAGCGCCCCTCCCTCCATGGCCCCGCTGCGGCTGCTGCTGTTTCTGGCCACCCTGCCACAGTCCCTGGACGGTTACGGCCACTTCACGCAGCCCCGACTGCAGCGCTGGGGGGTGGCCACCCTGTGGCATCTGCAAGCAGCTCCATGTGCCCCAAGGGGTGGCCCCCAGCCCAAGTGTCCCCTGCTAGGAGCCTGCTCGGCCCAGCCACAAGGTGCGGGCACTGCTCCCCTGCAGCATGAACCGCAGTGGCCTGAGGGTGCAATACGCTGCTGCTGTCAGGGCCGGCTCTAGGCTTGTACTGCCCAAAGCAAAAACAAAAGATGGCCAGAGTGCTGCCCTTGAAAATGTGCTGTCACAAGCACATGCTTGGTTTGCTGGTGCCTAGAGCCAGCCCTGGGAAAAGGCACTGTAAGACTCAAAACTGGCCTTTAATATATTGTATCTAATATAATCTAGGAATGATCAACCCCAGTACTATACATACCAAGCAAGTCTAAAGTTACAGCATCACCACACTAATCCTTTGGCAATGTGTAGAGTGCATACACTATATACCCCCCTAGCATGGGTATATATAGCAGTGTAGATAGCGAGGTGTTGCTTTGGTGAGTAGACTAAAGACAGGCCTGAACCTTGTGGTATATATCCTACATGGCTCTCTACACACCCAAGCAGTGCCTCTCCTGTCTACCCTGCTATTTTTAGCAGTGAAGTGACTCGCCACCAGAGCCTTTCCCTGAAGCAGGGAAAGGCCCTCGCAATGCGGAAGCAGCAGGGAAAGGCTCCAACAGCTTCCCACTGACAGACTCTTTCCCCAGCACAAAGAGCCTTTCTCCCGACTCCCTCCCCTGTGCCGGAGCCTTTCACTGAGGCCATGGCTACACTGGAGAGTTGCAGCACTGGTGATGGGGTTACAGCGCTGCAACTCACTCTGTGTCCACACTTGCAAAGCACGGCCAGCGCTGCAACTCCCTGGCTGCAGCGCTGGCTGTACACCTGGTCTGCCTCAGGTGTAGCGATTCCAGCGCTGGTGATGCAGCGCTGGTCATCAAGTATGGACACCAACAGCACTTTTATTGGCCTCCAGGGTATTAGGAGGTATCCCAGCATACCTTTTCAGCCACTTTGCTCATCCTTTCACACTCCACTGCCCTGGGCTCAGGTGACCCGCCCTTTAAATGCCCTGGGAATTTTAAAAATCCCCTTCCTGTTTGCTCAGCCAGGTGTGGAGTGCAATCAATCAATCAATCAATCAGTGACCATGCCTCCACGCCCCAAACGAGCCCCAGCATGGAACACTTCCGAGCTGCAGGACCTCATCAGTCTTTGGGGTGAGGAAGCTGTGCAATCACAGCTGCGCTCCAGCCGTAGAAATTATGATACCTATGGGCAGATATCAAAGTCCTTGCTGCTAAGGGGCCATGAACGGGATGCGTTGCAGTGCAGGGTAAAAGTAAAGGAGCTGTGCAATGCCTATTGCAAAGCCCGTGAGGGAAACCGCCGCTCAGGAGCTGCCCCCACGACCTGCCATTTTTACAAGGAGCTGGATGCCATACTTGGGTGTGACCCCACTGCCAATCCGAGGAGCACGATGGAGAGTTCAGAGCAGGGAAGAGTGGGGGAGGGTGTAGAGGAAGCCGAGAGTCAGGCTACTGGGGTGGAGGGAGACACCCCGGAGTCCCAGGAGGCATGCAGCCAGGAGCTCTTCTCAAGCCAGGAGGAGGCTAGCCAGTCGCAGCAGCTGGAACTTGTTGGTGAAGAGGAAGCAGAGGAGCGTGTTCCCGGTAAGCAGATTTTATTTTTAGGATGGCAATGTTTTGTGAGAGGAGGGTGGGGGTTATGGCTGCATGCATACATGCCTAAATGTGGAATAGCCCATTGATTTGGTCTATCACGTCTCTGTAATCGGCCTCGGTAATCTCTTCAAAAGTTGCAGCCAGAGCGTGGGCAATGTGCTTGCGCAAGTTTATAGGGAGAGCCACCGTGGTCCTTGTCCCAGTCAGGCTAACTGGTCCGCGCCACTGTGCCGCGAGGGGTGGGGGGACCATTGCTGCACACAGGCAAGCTGCATAGGGTCCAGGGCGGAATCCACATTGCTGAAGAAGACCATCCCTCTCTTCCTAGGTAACACGCAGCAGTGATATATCTGGCAGTAGAAAATCCTGTTGAAAATGTAGTGATGATTGTTCAGTGCAGGTCCCCAACTATCTGCAATCTGCTTTCCCCACTGCTGGTCCCCAACTGTCTGCCCTCTGCTTTCCCCACTGTTGCTCCCCAACTGCCTGCCCTCTGCTTTTCCCACTGCTGCTCCCCAACTGCCTGACCTCTGCTTTTCCCACTGCTGCTCCTCAACTGTCTGCCCTCTGCTTTCCCCAATGCACAGAAACCCCAGCCCTCTGGCAGTTCCCCTTCCCAGGTGAAGTCGCGGCAGAAACACTCACCCCATTGCTAGACATGCCTATGCCTTCGCTGCCGTGGCCTCTCTGTGCTATGTTAGGTATGTGGGAATGATGCTACAAAAAGTCAACAAACTCCTTCACTGTGATAATAAACAATGTAGCCTCTGTATTAAATGTTTCTATTTATGTTTTTTTAAGTGACCTTGAATAATCCAGCACTATCACCGCCTGCCCGACGGTTACAGAACTTGAGGAAAAATCCTAAAAAAATCAAAAGAAGTTATGAATCAGTACGCCAGAGACAGTAAAAGGCTGCAGGACTGGAGAGAGAAAATGCATGAGTGGAGACAAACACAGAGCAGGAGAAAGGAATTGGCTACCAAGAAAAGCACAAAGCAGCTGATAAGCCCCCTGGCTCACCAAACTGACTGTATGCAGTCTCTTGTAGCCATGCAGGCAGATCAGTACCGTAGTAACCCCCACCCCTCCCAAAGCTCTCTCCCTTGTTCCCCAGTATTTGCACAAAACACCTTTCTCCAGCAGCCTGGTTCTTACCACCCCCAGCTGCCCCCAACACCTGTATGATCACCTACCAGCCCTGATAACTACAACCCTTACCCTATGCACTCAACCCCCATCACGATGCAGCATATTAATCCTGAAGTGCAACAGGTATTGAACAGCAATCCAAGCAGGACATATTCATACCTCTGAATGTACAGTCCACCACCCTACCCCCCTGCCCTTTTATGTACTGTATTTTGAATAAATGATTTCTTGGATTATAAAACATTTTTTATTATTGAAGAAAGTGATAAATACTGTACCCCAAGGGAAAAACGGGCACAGCAAAGGCATCAAACATTACTGTTGGCTTTCAGCCTCAAATTGCTCCCTTAAGGCATCCCTAATCCTTGAAGCCCTTTGCTGGGCCTCTCTAGTAGCCCTGCTCTCTGGCTGTGCAAATTCAGCCTCCAGGCATCGAACCTCGGAGGTCCATTCCTCACTGAATCTTTCACCCTTCCCTTCACAAATATTATGGAGGGTACAGCACGCGGATATAACAGTGGAGATGCTGCTTTCCCCCAAATCTAGCTTCCCGTAGAGACCCCTCCAGCGCGCCTTTAAACGGCCAAAAGCACACTCCACTGTCATTCTGCACCGGCTCAGCCTGTAGTTGAACCGGTCCTTGCTCCTGTCAAGCTTCCCTGTATACGGTTTCATGAGCCATGGCATTAAGGGGTAAGCGGGGTCTCCAAGGATCACAATGGGCATTTTGACGTCCCCTACTGTGATCTTGCGGTCTGGGAAAAAACTCCCGGCCATCAGCTTCCTGAACAGGGCACTGTTCCGAAAGATGCGTGCATCATGCACCTTTCCAGGCCATCCTGAGTAAATGTCAGTGAAACGCCCACGGTGATCCACAAGCGCTTGGAGAACCACGGAGAAATACCCCTTGCGATTAATGTACTCTGATGCCAGGTGGGGTGGTGCCAGAATAGGAATATGCGTCCCATTTATTGCCCCTCCACAGTTAGGGAAACCCATTTGTGCAAAGCCATCCACAATGTCCTGCACGTTCCCCAGAGTCATGGTTCTTCTTAGCAGGGTGCGATTAATGGCTGTGCCAACTTGCATCAACACTATTCCAATGGTCGACTTTCCCACTCCAAACTGGTTTGCCACTGATCGGTAGCTGTCTGGAGTTGCCAGCTTCCAGATTGCAATAGCCACCCGCTTCTCCACTGGTAGGGCAGCTCTCAATCTCGTGTCCCTGAGCCGCAGGGTAGGAGCGAGCTCAGCACACAGTCCCATGAAAGTGGCTTTTCTCATCCGAAAGTTCTGCAGTCACTGCTCTTCATCCCAGGCTTGCAGGACGATGTGATCCCACCACTCAGTGCTCGTTTCCCGAGCCCAAAGGCGGCATTCCACGGTGCTGAGCACGTCTGTTACTACCACAAGCAATTTATTATCTTGCGCGTCAGGTGAATCAATATCATCGTCTGACTCCTCACTGTCACTTTGGAGCTGAAGGAATAGCTCCACTGCCATGCGTGATGTGCTGGCAACATTCATCAGCAAGGTCCTCAGCAGCTCGGGCTCCATTTGTAACAGAAATCACGCTGCAGACTCACAATGGCGCCAAACTGCTTGGAATGTGTAGCAAAGCACCAGGAGGCGTTGGAACAGGAAGCGGAAAGACCTGCACCCTTCCGTCCCCTTCCCACAAGCCACAGCGCCAAAATGGGACAAGGTGCTCTGTGGGATAGCTGCCCACAATGCACCACTCCCAACAGCGCTGCAAATGCTGCAAATGTGGCCACACTGCAGCGCTGGTAGCTGTCAGTGTGGCCACACTGCAGCGCTGGCCCTACACAGCTGTAAGAACACAGCTGTAACTCCCAGCGCTGCACAAATGTAAGTGTAGCCATACCCTGGAGACATTAGCTACACGCTGAAGCATTGATTCAGTTTGCACATACCCTACACACTGCAGCCTGTGGTGTGTAGCATAGATGTATCCTGAAAGGGAGCCCCATACTCCCCTTTGTTTTGTTTTCCTAAGGCAGCTGCTGAAGCTGCTTTAGGATCTGAAATGGCAGTACCCTCTTCTCTGCAGTGAAGCCTCCTGTTCCCTCTCTCCTGAACTGGGATCAAAAAGCTCATGTCACTTCTTTATTTTGATACAGAGCTTAAAGACAATCAGCTGGAGAGCAGGAAGAGTGTGGCCACCACAAGTGAAATTTACAAAGCAGGAATGTGCAGCAGACCACAACCTAATTAAGTAAATTGCATGGAGTCAGGAATGAGAATAATGTCCCTGGAATCTCTGCTTTCAAGAACAGAAGAGGAAAATTCAGAGACAAAGACATCTGTATTGACACCTCCTACCACAAAAATGGTGATTCAGGAAGTAGGTATGTTAAGGGGTGAGGGAAGGGAGTCTAAAAAAATAAATGAATAGACAACATACAGTACTTGTTTTCCCTCTGCATTCTCTACAACAGGATTTCCTTCTCACATCATGAGGAGCCATGTAAATATGGCCCCTTTGGCTCAGTGGCAGGAATCATTTCCTTTCTAATGCTTACAGGGAAGGGAAGCCAAAAGAGAGGTCAGGATCTTGGGGATTTGTATCAGCAGATAGCACTGACTCAGGCTAAAGATTATGGAGAAAATGTTGTTGCTGCTCTGTAAAACTCTTTTATCGCACACACACTTCCCCCCCCCCCGAATCATAGAGATTTCTTAATTTAAAAAAAACACCTTTATTTTACATTTTTCATTGAGGCACAATGCAGAAATTAACGTATCTCAAGATGTCCGTGTACCAAGCTAGTAAGTAGAAATTCATATCTACCTGTAGCTTGATTTTAAAAGTTCCCTCTCTGAGTTTTCCCACTCAAGGTATAAAGATTATGGGCCCAATTGTTCCCACTCTCAAAACAAA
Source organism: Gopherus evgoodei (assembly GCF_007399415.2). NCBI lineage: Eukaryota > Metazoa > Chordata > Testudines > Testudinidae > Gopherus > Gopherus evgoodei. The sequence continues at coordinate 105,662,333 of NC_044324.1, forward strand.
ACAGAAACATGGAAAAAGAAAAAAGGTCTTTTTAAAAGGGACAAGTACCTTAACACAGTCCTACAGGCGTTCCCCACCCTCCATTTCCCTCTCTGTTCTTGTTTTTTGAAATAAAATCTTCAAAACAAAACCAAGAAATTACAGTCTAAATCTGGATGAATCACAGATACAAAAAGAAAACATCCCACCCTCCAGACTCTTTGTCCCCTTTTCCCATTCCACTGACCTCAGTCTTTTTTTTCTCCACCATTGCAGGTTACCGACTGCACAAATAGTGTGAACTAGAGTTTCTGATACATCATTCTGTGCCTGAAGACAGGCCAAACTGCAACTCTGCTACAGGCAATATAAACCCACTATGTTAACAACTTCCAGTCTCAAGGAAAATATGTGGCAAATGCCTGTCTTTCCTTATCAAGGCAGATGCTGAGTTCTCTGGTATCTGAAAGAGTCTAGAAGCCAATTGTCTTGTGTAAGTGTGGCCTGTCCCTGTTCTTTTATTAGTTGTCCCCCGGAATCAGTGGGTTTCTGAGGTCCTGTAGATCCTCCCCTTAGGCTGGGGGGGATCCTTTAGCATTGGGCGGGCTTCCGCCAGCCCAGTTCCCAGAAACCCAATAGGTACAGGGGACCATTGCTGAAGCTTGTCCTGCTGATACCCAACCTGCCCCAGTTCTGGGGGTAGAGGTCTCAGGTTCCAAAGCTGTCAGCACATCACCAGATTCATGCAAAAACTTAAAAAGGTAAGTGTGGCCATAGAACAGTGCGACTCTCAGTTTTGAAGCCAACAAATCCCAAATGCAGACATTAAGGGAGCAGAATAATAAAAAGTGCTCCATTGTCTCCCCTGATCCAGACTAGGCTTCTCAAGGACAGCCTTTATCTTCAATGTGCTTCCCTCATAGCTTATGTTCTAACATGCAATTTACTATGAAATACCCACCACCAAATAGCACTATACTTACAGGGAACTATATTATTTCAAAGGTACAACAAAGCCTCCCTGAGACAATCTTCTGTATGGCTAAATGGTGTTCTGAAACAATATTCCTTAAGCACCCTCTGCTATAGCATTCTCCTAACCTGTGAGTCACTGTGCTGGGATGCTGTTGCATGAATCTGCCATCTTACAACAACTTGTATGTAAGAAGGAGCCTGCCTGGCTGTTGCAGGGAGGAAAAACCCTTTCTTGGGGCTTTTTCCCACTAGTTACTCCATGTCTTCCCCTGTGACATTTCCCAGTAACAGTGGAAAATGAGTGGCCATCCCTTGCCCCCAGTTATGTGACTCCTATGAACATTTAAAAAAAACAACCCACCAGTTAGAAAGCTTCAGCACATACCATTCCCAAAGCCCCTTCTTTGACTGGCGGGTAGGCCATGCTTCTCTTCACTATGTTACATTTATTGCCCCTAGAGCATCTGAAAAAAATCATTTTATCAATCTGATGTGCAGTTTTCCAGGGGCATGGGTCACATGCAGGTTTAAACTAGTGTAAAAGATGAATTCTCTGTAACTTGACGTCTTTAAATCATGATTTGAAGACTTCAGTAACTCAACCAGAGGTTGGGGTCTATTTCAGAAGTGGGTGGGGAAGGTTCTGTAGCCCAGAATGTGCAGGAGGTCAGACTAGATGGTCATGATGGTACCTTCCGACCTTTAAAGTCTATGAGTTCCACCCCGTCCATACCCTGGTCTCCTGCTGGCAGCTGCTCCCCAACAGCAGGGGGCCACAAAGCAAACTCTTTTTCCTTTTCAATAAGTACTCTGATTTTCTGTGCCCTCTCCCCCAAATCCTCCCCCAAGCACAGTTCCCAAGTCAACTTCCCACAGCTACTTTCAGCCTGGAGGCATATGATAGAGCGCTGAGAGCCAGTACCTATTGAGTTCTGGGAGGTGAGGGGGCACAAGCCCACCCACATCTGAAGGCTCCTCCCCCAGGCTGAACTAGTGCTCTGATCACGTAAGCATTAATAGGTTCCCCCAGAAAAAAAAGCCTGATGAAGGAGTGGAGAACTTAGTTAAATAATGAGACTTGAGACTTGGGGGGAAGGCTGATGAGCTAAGAAGTTAATTATTCCATTAGCTGAGAGGGTAGTTAAATAGCACTGGAAGGATGTCTAGAGGAAATAAGATCTCAGGGTGGTAAGATCTCTTCCTCAAGAAAGAGCTGGGGAGTAGAGAAAACTATAAATAGAACTGCTGCATGGCATTTTGATGGTTGTTTGGGGGAGGTAATATAAATAAAACACACGGAGGTGCTAGCAAACAGAAGGCATCCAAGGCTGTTTGGGTGGGATCTCAAGACAGGAGAGGAGCCTGCTCTGTTACAGTGCACAACTCCCAGCAGTACCACAGGAATAGGGCTCAGAACATAAGCTGACAGCACTTCAGAATCCACCAGGCCTTGCACAGTAACTTCTGTATCAGTCTCCAACCAGACAGACTCTTCCACCATCACATCCAAAAATACTTCCTTCAGTCCCACTATCTGAGATGGCAGCCACCTTGGCAGGAAGATGAAGTGAGAAATCTTTTTCTCTCACACGCAGGGCCGGTGCAACCATTTAGGCAGACTAGGCGGTTGCCTAGGGTGCCGAGATTTGAGGGCGCCAAAAAGCACCCTCAAATTTTTTTTTAAATGGTTGAGCAGCCGCTGCTGCTGGGACAGAGAGGGTATCTGAGCTGCCGTAGTCGTGCCTGCGGACGGTCAGCTGCTGGCACGGCTCCGGTGGACCACCCGCAGGCACCACCTATCACTGTTTGGAATGTTCAGTGTCCCCCTTAGAAATGCTAACAAGCTTATTCAGAGAAGTTTTGATGTACTTGATGCATGCTATTAGATAGTCAATTAGGCATCAACGAGATAATTTAAGAGTAAATGTCTTTTTGTTTGAAGTACCACTGAACACTAATCTGTCCATTGCTCTCTCCCTCCTGTGTTACTGCTTGAAGCAGAATCATGGGTAACAGTAATCGGGATGCTGGTAAAACCTTTTAAAATATTTCCCCTTTATAATGCCACATTTTTAATACAATTTTAAAATTAGATCCCATAATTTCAAGGCATCGATTTCCCCGTTTGGACAATTAAATTGCAATTGTTGGCACGAACATAATTTTAAAGCTGGGTTTTGAAAATCTAATTTAATTTAAAAAATTAATGTCCAAAAGATGGGCACGTAAAGTAAGGTAAAAGTAATTAACCGAGGGTCTAGCATTCACTCCCAACACCGCAAAAGAGCTGAGGGATTTCCAAAGAACTCCGACACCACTACAGTGTATCATTCAAACGTGAGAACATAGTTACTACAGATAATAAATAATAAGTTACCTGGGTTGGAAATAGATCTTTGTGGAAGGGAAAGCAGGAAACTTGTCTTTTTGATTACAGAATTATTTTGCTTCTGGATCCATTAAAATCATAACTGATTTTTTAGGGGAGGGGATGTGGGGAAGAAACACTTTTCTCTACTAGGTTTGTTTATAGGCAGCTGAAAAGAAAAGTTAACCAGCTTTGCACAGAACTGAAACCTAAAGGTCTCTCTTCCCTCCTTCTCTACTCTGACCCCTCTGGGCTATTCCAAGTTAATTGTCATCTAATTGCCCAGCAAAGAAAGAGATAGTGGCAGCAATTAGGCATAGCCCCCACCAGTTCAGGAGTCATTAACACAGTACAAAGATATGCTGCATGCTTTACAGGCACCCAGGCCTAATGAGGGACTGGGGGCAAGAGGAGCAGGGCTGAGCCCCTAGGGAGTGAGCCGCAGAGAGCCAGTGCCCAGGAGGTTGAGAGGGCAAGGGGCTGCAGGGGCATCCCCACTGCTATTTAAAATGCAGATCCCGCAGTGGTACCTCTCCATGGGACAGAGCCGGTTCCTCACAGAAGCTTCTGTCCAACAGCTCTTCCTTCTGCAGCTGCTCTTTGTGCTCCAGCTCGATCCATGGCAGCTGAACCCCTGTCCTGACTGCAGCCAACCCCTCATCCCCTGCCCTGCCTCCAGTCAGCCCCACACCCCTTCCCCTGCCTCCAGCCAGCCCCTCACCCCCTGCCCTACCCGCAGCCACCCCTGCTGCACCCCCTGCCCTGCCCACAGCCAGCCTCACACCCCCTGCCCTGTCTCTAGCCAGCCCCACACCCCTGTATCCAGCCAGCCCCTCACCCTCTGCCCGCAGCCAGCCCCGCACCCCCTTCCCTGCCTCAACCAGCCCCGCAGCCCCTGCTCTGCCCGCAGCCAGCCCCTGCTGCACCCCCTGCCCTGCCTGCAGCCAGCCCCACACCTCCTGCCCTGCCCACCACCTGTCTCCAGCCACCCTACACCCCCTGCCCTGCCCACAGCCAGCCCCTCACTCCCTGCCCTGCATGCAGCCGGCCCCTGCTGCACTCCTTGCCCTGTCAATAGCCAGCCCCACACCACCTGTCTCCATCCAGCCCCTGCTGCAGCCCCTGCCCTGCCTGCAGCCAGCTCCACACCCCCTGCCCTGCACGCAGCCAGTTCCGCACCCCCTGTCTCCAGCCACACCCCATTTCCAACCATCCCCACACCACATCTCCAACCATCCCCACACCCCATCTCCAACCAGCTTCGCATCCCCTGCCCTGCCCAGAGCCAGCCAGCCCCACACCCTATCAGGTTATTCAATTATTTTCATTAAATATGTAGGCTAAATATTGAAATTAATAAATTTTCAAGCCAAATATGTATTAATTCTAATGAACAATGCCACATTATGCAGTATTCATTTTTGAAAGTTTATAATAAGCAATGCTCTGGGGGGAGGGGTGGAGACAGAGGGCGCAAGGTGGAAGTTTAGCCTAGGGCGCAAAATATCCTTGCACCGGCCCTGCTCACACGCCCACTCTCACACACTGAGTAATGTGGAGATGGTAGCCTAGTGGGAAGCGGATAGGGCTGCTTAGACTAGATGTTCATGTGAAATACAGGCCTGAACACATACCGTATACATATCCCATTCAAATCCATGGAGCAGTTTTCTTTTTATTTGCCCTCCAGCTGTTCTTTCCCTTGACAGCATGGCTGGTTCCTATGTCCTGTTGCCATTGGCTCCTCCAATGTAGATGCATACTGCAATCATGGAGTTACTGCCATCATGGGGTAAGTTAATTTTTTTAAAGAAAGTTTTAGAAATCCAATCTATTTTTTATTACTTTTGAAACTTTCAGACTTAGTCTACACACACTGCTTCTATCGTTTAACTTCTTCAGTTAGGGGTGTTGTTTTTTTTCTATCAAAATAGCTAAATTGGTACAACCCTTTAGTAGACAGTGTTATACCAGTATAAAGGTATTTTATTACTCTAAGGGTATGTCTACATCTGCAATTTTGCAGCGCTGGTTGTTACAGCTGTGTTAGTACAGTTGTATAGGGCCAGCGCTGCAGAGTGGCCACACTTACAGCAACCAGCGCTGCAAGTGATGTTAGATGTGGCCACGCTGCAGCGCTGTTGGGAGTGGTGCATTGTGGGCGGCTATCCCACAGAGCACCTCGTCCCATATCGGCGCTGTGGCTTGTGGGAAGGGGAAGGAAGTGTGATTGTGTTTCCGCTTCCTGTTCCTGTTCCAACACCCAGCGGTGCTTTGTTACACATGCGGAGCAGTGTGGCAGCATTGTGACTGTACAGCGCTTTTTCTGCGAATTTTTTTAAAAATGGATCCTCAGCAACTGACGACCTTATTGATGAATGTTGCCAGCACATCGCGCTTGGCAGTGGAGCTATTCCTTCACCTGCAAAAAGGGAGTGATAGTGAGAGTGACAGTGACTCAGACGATGATATTGAATTGCCTCACTGTGAAGACAGTACATTGCTTGTGGCAGTAACAGATGTGCTCAGCTCCCTGAACCGGCGCGTTTGGGCTCAGGAAACCAGCACTCAGTGGTGGGATCAAATCGCCCCTACCCTGCGGCGCAGGGACATGAGATTGAGAGCTGCCCTGCCAGTGGAGAAGCGGGTGGCTATTGCAATCTGGAAGCTGGCAACTCCAGACTGCTTCAGATCAGTGGCGAACCAGTTTGGAGTGGGGAAGTCTACCGTTGGAATGGTGCTGATGCAAGTTTGCAGGGCGATTAATCGCACCCTGCTAAGAAGAACCGTGTGTCTTGGGAACGTGCAGGACATTGTAGATGGCTTTGCAGAAATGGGGTTCCCTAACTGTGGAGGGGCAATAGATGGGACTCATATTCCTATTCTGTCACCACCCCACCTGGCATCAGAGTATGTTAATCGCAAGGGTTATTTCTCCGTGGTTCTGCAAGCGCTTGTGGATCACCGTGGGCGTTTCACTGACATTTACTCAGGATGGCCTGGAAAGGTGCACGATGCACGCATATTTCGGAACAGTGCCCTGTTCAGGAGGCTGAGGGCCGGGACTTTTTTCCCAGACCGCAAGATCACAGTAGGGGACGTCAAAATGCCCACTGTGATCCTTGGAGACCCCGCTTACCCCTTAATGCCTTGGCTCATGAAACCATATACAGAGAAGCTTGACAGGAGCAAGGACCGGTTCAACTACAGCTGAGCCGGTGCAGAATGACTGTGGAGTGTGCTTTTGGCCGTTTGAAAGCTCGCTGGAGGTGTCTTTATGGGAAGCTAGATTTGATGGAAAGCAGCATCACCGCTGTTATATCCGCGTGCTGCACCCTCCATAATATTTGTTAAGGGAAGGGTGAAAGATTCAGTGAGGAATGGACCTCCGAGGTTAGACGCCTGGAGAATGAGTTTGCTCAGCCAGAGAGCAGGGCTAATAGGGAGGCCCAGGAAAGGGCTTCCAGGATTAGGGATGCTTTAAGGGAGCAATTTGATGCTGAGAGCCAGCATGTTTAATGCATTTGATGTGCTTTGCTCTACCTCATTGTGTATTATTTACCACTTCCAGCAGCAATAAAACGTAGTGAAAGAAATAGAAAAAAAAAACTTTATTCAACATACAGTACAAAACATGCAAGGGGGTAGGGGTGGTTGACAGTACATTTACAGGTTTTACTATGTCCTATTTTGATCAATATTCACTGTCTGTTGCACTTCAGCATTACTATGCTGCAGAATGATGGGGGTGGAGTGAACAGGGTAAGAATTATAGTTATCAGGGCTAGTAGGTGATCTTATAGGTGTTGGGGGCAGCTGGGGATAATAAGGAACTGGCTGCTGGAGAAAGTTGTTTTGTGAATATACAGGGTGACAAGGATGAGGGCTTTGGGAGGGCTGTGGGTTAGCACGGTAGATATTTGTCTGCATGGCTACAAGAGACTCGAAAGACTCAGTTTGGCGAGACAGGAGGCTTATCATCTGCTTTGTTGTTTTTTTTTGGCAGACAATTCCTTTCTCCTGCTTTCTGTTTGCCTACACAATTCCTTTCTCCTGCTTTCTGTTTGCCTCCATTCATGTACAGTCTTTCTCCACTCCTGTACACTGCTTCTCCATTCCTCTGTCTTCCTACTTTCCCTGTTGTAGTGGCTCAGAACAGACTTGATCAATTCCTCTTTTGATTTCCTAGGATTGCGTCTCAAGTTCTGCAACCTACGTGAGGGCGGTGATACAGCTGCAGTAGTCAAGGTCCCTAGAAAACAGAGAGATAGAAACATGTAATACACAGAGGCATCATTGTTTATTATCAAATTTTGAAGGACTTTTGAGACCTTAGGTAGCATCCTTCTCACATACCTCACATAACACAGAGAGGGCAAGCAAGCTAAGTCATGACGAGCAATGGGGTGAGTGTTTTTAGCAAAAATTACCCCTTGGGAGTGGAAATTGACCACTGGGTCGCTGGGGTTTATCAGCAGTGGGTACAGGGGGTAGCTGGTGTCCTGAAGAAGGGACAGTAGTGAACAGGAAGGTGGTGAGCTAGGTGCTTGGGGGGTTGGAGGTTTTTTTGGTCCGCTTTCAACCCGTCCTGATACTGAGGGGGGGGTGGAAACGCGGTGCTGGATGCCTGCACACCGCGTGGCTGCCTCCGTGCTGGGAGGGTGGCTGGGGAACACGGCAGCACACCGCGGGGCTGGATGCCTGCTTGGAGGGGGGGATGGGGAACACGGCAGCACACCGCGGGGCTGGATGCCTGCTTGGAGGGGGGGTGGGGAACACCAGAGCAAACCGCGGGGAAGGATACCTGCTTGGAGAGGGGGTTCGGGGGACACCAGAGCAAACCGCGGGGCTGGATGCCTGCTTGGAGGGTGGCTGGGGAACACGGCAGCACACCGCGGGGCTGGATGCCTGCTTGGAGGGGGGGATGGGGAACACGGCAGCACACCGCGGGGCTGGATGCCTGCTTGGAGGGGGGGTGGGGAACACCAGAGCAAACCGCGGGGAAGGATACCTGCTTGGAGAGGGGGTTCGGGGGACACCAGAGCAAACCGCGGGGCTGGATGCCTGCTTGGAGGGTGGCTGGGGAACACGGCAGCACACCGCGGGGCTGGATGCCTGCTTGGAGGGGAGGTGGGGAACACCAGAGCAAACCGCGGGGAAGGATACCTGCTTGGAGAAGGGGTTCGGGGGACACAAGAGCAAACCGCGGGGCTGGATGCCTGCTTGGAGGGTGGCTGGGCAACACGGCAGCACACCGCGGGGCTGGATGCCTGCTTGGAGGGGGGGTGGGGAACACGGCAGCACACTGCGGGGCTGGATGCCTGCTTGGAGGGGGGTTCGGAGGACACCAGAGCAAACCGCGGGGCTGGATACCTGCTTGGAGGGTGGCTGGGGAACACGGCAGCACACCGTGGGGCTGGATGCCTGCTTGGAGGGGGGGTGGGGAACACGGCAGCACACCGCGGGGCTGGATGCCTGCTTGGAGCGGGGCTGGGGAACACCAGAGCAAACCGCGGGGAAGGATACCTGCTTGGAGAGGGGGTTCGGGGGACACCAGAGCAAACCGCGGGGCTGGATGCCTGCTTGGAGGGTGGCTGGGGAACACGGCAGCACACCGCGGGGCTGAATGCCTGCTTGGAGGGGGGGTGGGGAAAACCAGAGCAAACCACGGGGAAGGATACCTGCTTGGAGAGGGGGTTCGGGGGACACCAGAGCAAACCGCGGGGAAGGATACCTGCTTGGAGGGTGGCTGGGGAACACAGCAGCACACCGCGGGGCTGGATGCCTGCTTGGAGGCGGGGTGGGGAACACGGCAGCACACTGCGGGGCTGGATTCCTGCTTGGAGGGGGGGTGGGGAACACCAGAGCAAACCGCGGGGAAGGATACCTGCTTGGAGAGGGGGTTCGGGGGACACCAGAGCAAACCGCGGGGAAGGATACCTGCTTGGAGGGTGGCTGGGGAACACAGCAGCACACCGCGGGGCTGGATGCCTGCTTGGAGGGGGGTGGGGAACACGGCAGCACACTGCGGGGCTGGATTCCTGCTTGGAGAGGGGGTGGGGAACACCAGAGCAAACCACGGGGAAGGATACCTGCTTGGAGAGGGGGTTCGGGGGACACCAGAGCAAACCGCAGGGAAGGATGGATCAAATCAATGGGCTATTCCACGTTTAGGAATGCATGCAGGCAGCCATAACCAAAATCCTCCTCTCCCAAAACATTGAAATCTACTTACCACGAGCACGATCCTCAGCTTCCTCCTCACCGTCAGCTTCCAACTGCTGCGACTGGCTAGCCTCCTCCGGGCTGGAGAAGAGATCCTGGCTGCATGTGTCAGGGGTCAGGTGAGCACAGGGCAGTGGAGTTTGCTTGATTACCAGAGAGGCTTCCTCAGGTATGCTGGGATACCTGCTTATTCCATGGAGGTCAACAAAAACGCTGGTGAGTGTCTACACCTGATGACCAGCGCTGGTGATCCAGTGCTGGATCCTCTACACCCGAGGTTCGACCGGGTGTACGGCCAGCGCTGCAAACAGAGAGTTGCAGCGCTGGTAATGCCCTGCAGGTGTGTACACCTCCTAAGTTGCAGCGCTGTAACCCCCTCACCAGCGCTGCAACTTTGTGGTGTAGACAAGGCCTAAAGCTTATTCCTCTTCCCTATGAGAATAGCTATACTAATATAAGGCTGCTAGAAGTGCTTCCATACTAAGGGGTTAGTGGTACATACATACATTGTGGTATAATTTAAGGAGTGCAATTTTTGTGTGTAGATGAGGCTTTGGTCAACTATATCTTTCTAAACTTCACTATTGTCAGAGACTCTTTCATCTTTTCAGCCCACTGCTGAGTGTATTCTTCATTATTAGCAGTCTGTGGAGACTTGAGCCTTGTCTATACACACAAGTTGTACTGCTTTAACTATCTGTGCTTATAGCAGTGTAGCTTATTCCTGTATGGGAGGGGAACAGGCTATATACCACTTTTCTACTGGTATAATTACATCCCATATTAGGCATTGTACTGGTATAAAGAGTTTGGTTAAAAACTCCCCTAACCAAAATAGTTATGCTGGTACAAAATTTGCATGTAGACCAAGATTTCATCATTTCTCTGTGACTAGCTGTTAATGGGCTACTTGCAGAAGTACCTGCGATTCTCCCCCACAGCTTTAATTTGTCACTCAGTGCATTGGGAGAGCTGTGACTACTGCCCGTTCTAATTACACTCTCAAAAAAATGCCTCGTTTCCTTTCAGTAGGACCTTGTCTAAACATACAAGTTGAACCAACTTAACTGTTTTTCTTAGACCTGGCCTAAACATACAAGTTGCACTGATTTAACTAAAGGTGTGATTTCACAGACTTAAATGCAAGAAGGGACTATTGGATCTTCTAATCCAGGGGTAGGCAAACTATGGCATGTGTGCCAAAGGTGGCATGCAAGCTGATTTTCTGATTTTCACACTGCCCAGGTCCTGGCCACCGGTCCGGAGGGCTCTGTATTTTAATTTAATTTTAAATGAAGCTTCTTAAACATTTACAAAACCTTATTTACTTTACATATAACAATTGTTTAGTTATATATTATAGACATAGAAAAAGACCTTCTAAAAAGGTTAAAATGTATTACTGGCACGCAAAACTTTAAATTAGAGTGAATAAATGAAGACTCCGCACACTACTTCTGAAAGGTTGCTGACCCCTGTTCTAATCTGACCTCCTGTACATCATAAGCCAATAAATTCCACCCATTTACACCTGTCTTGAGCCTAATAAAATGTGTTTCACTAAAGCATAACTTGTGTCTAACTAAAACATATCTTTCAGGGAGGCATCCAGTCTTGATATGAAGACACCAACAGGTAGCGAATCCACCACTTTCCTTGGGAGTTTGTTCTAATGGTTAATTATCCTCACTGTTAAAAATGTGTGCCTTATTTCTAATGTGAATTTGTTTGGCTTCAGCTCCCAGCCACTGGTTTTTGCTACACCTTCCTCTGCTAGATTAAGAGCCATTTATTTACTAGTATCTGATATTTTCCTCCCATGAAGGTACTTATACACTGTAAACAAGTCACCTCTCAGTGGTCTTTTGGGTGAGTTAACCATATTGAGTTCTGTAAGTCTATTACTGTAAGATATTTTTTCCAGCCACCAAATCACTTTTGTGGCTCTGGGATGCCCCCTCTCCAATTTAAAAACAAACAAACAAACAAAAAAGGTTCCCAGTGCTACTCAGGCCATGTCTACATCTAAAATTTTGCAGTGCTGGTTGTTACAGCTGTATTAGTACAGCTGTATAGGGCCAGCGCTGCAGAGTGGCCACACTTACAGCAACCAGGGCTGCAAGTGGTGTTAGATGTGGCCACACTGCAGCGCTGTTGGGCGGCTTCAAGGGGGGTTCGGGGAACGCGAGAGCAAACCGGGAAAGGAGACCAGCTTCGCCGCAGTTTGCTCTCGCATTCCCCGAACCCCCCTGCAAACCGCAGGGAAGGAGACCTGCTTGCTCGGGGGTTCGGGGAACGAGAGAGCAAACCGGGAAAGGAGACCTGCTTCCCCGCGGTTTGCTCTCGCGTTCCCCGAACTCCCCCTGCAAACCACAGGGAAGGAGACCTGCTTGCTTGGGGGTTCGGGGAACGAGAGAGCAAACCGGGAAAGGAGACCAGCTTCGCTGCGGTTTGCTCTCGCGTTCCCCGAACTCCCCCTGCAAACCGCAGGGAAGGAGACCTGCTTGCTTGGGGGTTCGGGGAACGAGAGAGCAAACCGGGAAAGGAGACCAGCTTCGCTGCGGTTTGCTCTCGCGTTCCCGGAACCACCCAGCAAACCTCAGGGAAGGAGACCTGCTTGCTCGGGGTTCGGGGAACGCGAGAGCAAGCCGGGGAAGGAGACCAGCTTGATTACCAGAGGCTTCCTAAGGTATGCTGGGATACCTGCTTATTCCACGGAGGTCAAGAAAAGCGCTGGTAAGTGTCTATACTTGATTACCAGCGCTGGATCACCAGCGCTGGATCCTCTACACCCGAGACAAAACGGGAGTACGGCCAGCGCTGCAAACAGGCAGTTGCAGCGCTGGTGGTGCCCTGCAGATGTGTACACCTCCTAAGTTGCAGCGCGGTAACTCCCTCACCAGCGCTGCAACTTTCTGATGTAGACAAGCCCTCAGTGAATTAATGGCCTGGTTAGCAGTATCACCACATAGTAGCATACAGTTGTATCACATCTGAAATACTTGGCTAGCACATTCCCACCATTAAATCTTTTTAGGTGTGAAAAGTGCATAGACAGTAAGAATTTAAAACAAAAGATAAATCTGATTACAAACACATGATTGTGTGTTTCTCATTTGCTCTATTCTGTATTCTTTCTTTGTTCTACTGCTCCCTATTTTTCCCTAGGGCAAGGTATCTATTGTGCACTTTCAATATCTCTTGTTCTTTTTGTATTTTTCCTCTTCAGATTCCATCAATGCCCCGACATTGTGGAAACTGAGCAACTGTCTCTATGGAAGAGTTTTACATTAATGTTACTGTCAAAATGACTACAGAAATCACTACTGTCCTTGCAGTACAATCTCTCCCCATTTACATTAATCGCTTTGCTCACTCTCCCTACAATCAAAAGCCAACTTTTGAGTCTTGTGTTTGGATTCCACATGTTGCAGGCTGTCTGGGTCACTTTTTAGTATTAAGATTTTTGTTCTCTATTAATACAGGATATTTTCATTCAGTAAGTATTGGAAAAATACTTTATTGGAATGATTTTTTTTTAAAAGGATGGCCAGGGCTGTATGTAAAAATGCAGGTGCAGCTACATGCATAATTAACGCTGTTGCAAGTACAAATGAACAGTTGATTAACTCCCCATTTTCATATGCACAAATGTCTGATTTGTATGTGCAATTACAGGAGCTACACACACAAACTGGGGGTAATTTGCACGTAGATTTTTGTTTGGACTTTAGCGCCTGACTATTTGAGAACCAGACTTTCAGATGCTGACAAAACACTGCATCATCTTGCTTAATAAAAAAAATTGCTTTTTGGTAATTTATTTTAACTTTGTTCCCTGTTGATTGTTGTTGTCATGTGCAATGACAGATTTTGTCATTATTTAAAGTCTTAGTAGCACTTACAAGAGATATACCATCTGTCATTGTGTGCATTTTGCATCATATGCTGGATATGTATTGCATCAGACAGACTGTTAAACATGTGGTCAGACCATTTGCTTCCTGTTCCTGCTTACTAATTTTTCTTGATTTCTGCTAGGATGCATCAAAAGCAGAACTATCTATAGAATAATCAATAAACAGTTGTTCTGCTTTTGCCAAGTCAAAAATTATTAAGACAGAAAGAAATTCTTTTGGGGGGGTTGTTTTTGTTTGTTTGCATTTTTCTTCATTTATCGTTGGTTTTCTGAGACTCTCTTTGAAAAGTATCACACCTCTCCAGTAAAGCCTCTCTCTCAGTTTGAGAAACACTGCAGAACTGTACAAGAGTCCTAATCATCTCACACATCGCAGTGCCAAAGACTACAAAGGTCTTCTCTGAAAAGCGACCATGTAAAACTGTCATATTCTTACTCATTGTTTACAGTGTTGTTATAGCCATGTTGGTCCCTGAAGAAGAGAACTGTGTAGCTCAAAAACTTGTCTCTTTCCCCAACAGAAGCTAGTCCAATAAAAGATATTACCTCATCCACCTTGTCTCTCACATCCTCTTACTTAGCAGACTGATTTCCTGTGTATAGTCAGTCACATGTTTTTACTTCAGTGACTGATATAAGGTGTGTGAGGAGAGGTGAGGGGGAGGTGGATTATGACATTTTACTTGTTAGCCCTGGAAAGCGAACATTGATATGGGAAAGTGAGCTGGATTATAATCTGGTTTGTGTAGCATCAAAATAATTGTCAATTAAGTTCTTTTTATTGGGCCAATTCTGCTTTTAGCAGGCTGTGAAAATTCTATAGCTCAGAAGTCTGACAAGTAGAAGTGTTATATAGGCAAGTGAAAATGTAGTGTTTCCTCCTTCTGTACAAGGACAGGGGAGGAGGGGTGGGTTGAGGGTTGGTTGACTTTCATTTTTTTATTCTAGATACCCAAGAATATGGTTTAATTCCTTACAACATGCACCATTATTATTTAGTAGTGGTCTGGGACCAACTGAGAGGTTTTCCAGACTGTCCCATGCCCAGTAAAATTAACAAGTTAAAGGTATGAGGTGTGTGGAAACATATGTATAATAAAAGTAAATTTATATAAAATTATAAAGAGGGCTATGTCCATCTCTCGCTCAACCTAACCATTATAAATTATCTAATTTATTTTAGACAGCATAGTAGCACTATGTCCTGAGGTGATAGTGGCTATATATTATTTGTATTCCAGTAGTATCTAGAGATCTTGGCCAAGATCAGGGCCTCACTGTACTAAGTTCTGTACGTATATAAACAATCTCTGTCCCCAGACAGCTTACAGTACAAATAGAGAAGACAGGCAAAGAGTGAGAGGGGAAACAGAGTCACAGAGAGGTAGAATAATTTGCCCAAGGTCACAGAGCAAGTCATCATTAGGATGAGATTAGAAACTAGGTCACACAACTCCCAGTCAAGTGCCCTAACCAGTAGGTTACACTACCTATTTCTAATATATTTGTTAAAGTAATATCGTGGCCCTTTGCAGAAATAATAAATCTTAATGGGGGTCAATCATCAAGTAAAATTAGCTTCTGTTCATGACAGCAGATTTAGTTCAGTGACAGACATGAGTGTAAGAAGATCTCCAAAATCATTCCAAAATTTTTCTTTAAGAAATAAAGAACTATAATTAAGCAGCTAATTTGAGTAGCTTTATGTATTTCCATCGTCTGATCAAGTTAAGTGCATAATTTAATTATATTCTGAAATCTTCTAAATTATTAACATTGTAACAACCCTGAAGCACCAAAGTATAAAAGTATAATTTGATAATCCTGTAATATGGGTAGACAATTGTTTTAACAAATGTTCAGCTGCTTTTCAAGTTTCCAGTGGAAAGATAGCAATAGGTATTTACACATCAGAGAATTACATGTTATATTTTTGAAAATATAGCTGATTAGTCTTACTCTGACAAAACATTCTCTTTGTGTATTATTAGGAATTGCTGATTAATGTAATAATCTTTGTAAAAATTTATTTGCTCCTTAGCACAATGTATTTGTACCATGCTATTTGTCAGGTAATTCTATGGAGAACTTTTATTTTAAAGATTAGTTCAAGAGCATGTTACCAGAAATGATATAAAAATAAGGGATTCCCTCTTTAGGATAATCTAGAAATAGTGGTAAGGTTTAGAATGTTCTCATACTTCTATAACAGTTATTTTCAGTGGATCATAACTTCAGATTCCCAAAAGAAAATCTACCAAAAACATGCTGTGGACCTAGGCATTCCATTCATGATTAACATTCATTAGCAAAATTACATAGGTATGCATTTCCTTTTGAATGATTACATGGGAAACTAATCATTTTTGGATGCAGGAAACATCCCTTGATTTTTTTATGGATTATGGATTGTCAGAAGGATCTTGAAATAACAATAACTGTGCTCCTTGGAGTAGGTTATCTGTGTAATTCCTGTGCTTGGAATATGCATGTGCCCTCAGCATAAAGTTGTAGTGATGGATGGGGTTAGCCTTGTGGGGCCAGATTTGAAAAGGTATTTATGTGCCTAAACATGCAGATAGGAGCCTAGGGCGATTTTCAAAACTAACCTACTCATTGATTTCAGTTTAAAAATTGATCTTTGAAAATCTGGTCTGTGATCCCCTGCAGATTGAAACACTTATGGCGGTTTTGTATTAGAAACATTGCATCTATTTTATTGACTAAAATCAGTTGTTTAGATGAATGTGTGACTGGATTGAATAGCTGTTAGAAAAACTAAAAGAAGCAATCCATACTTTTCAGCAACTGGAGAATCTCCAGTTTAGCAGTTATAAAATAAAGGGCTAACTCAGAGACCAACAGAAATTATAGAGAACAATATCACTGCCTAAGAACATTTAATTCTTAGAGTTTCTATTAGAAAAGATATAAGAGACTTTATTTTAGGGTGGTATGGTATGTTTTCTTCAGTGCATTTTTCGTCACAGTCTCAGGATCGAGTTGCATATTTGATCGTCTCTTTAATACTTAACTTTGAAGCTGATAGGGATATGTTTGGGCAAGCTGTTTAAATACAGCTATCTTTAGTTGTGTTTTAATCCCCAACTCTGAGTTTAAACTCCAAAAACCATAGAATTGTACACAACAGCACTATTGGGCAAACTGGAACCCTACAATTAGCTTAATGTCTACAGAACTTAATTCAATCATAAGAAAATAAGAACGGCCGTACCAGGTCAGACCAAAGGTCCATCTAGCCCAGTATCCTGTCTACTGACAGTGGCCAATGCCAGGTGCCCCAGAGGGAGTGGACCTAACAGGCAACGATCAAGTGATCTCTCTCCTGCCATCCATCTCCATCCTCTGACAAACAGAGGCTAGGGACACATTCCTTACCCATCCTGGCTAATAGTCATTAATGGACTTAACCACCATGAATTTATCCAGTTCTCTTTTAAACACTGTCATAGTCTTAGCCTTCACAACCTCCTCAGGTAAGGAGTTCCACAAGTTGACTGTGCGCTGCATGAAGAAGAACTTTCTTGTATTTGTTTTAAACCTGCTGCCTATTAATTTCATTTGGTGACCCCTAGTTCTTGTATTATGAGAATAACTAAATAACTTTTCCTTATCCACTTTCTCCACATCACTCATGATTTTATATCCTCTACCATATCCCCCCTTAGTCTCCTCTTTTCCAAGCTGAAGAGTCCTAGCCTCTTTAATCTCTCCTCATATGGGACCCATTCCAACCCCCCTAATCATTTTAGTTGCCCTTTTCTGAAACTTTTCTAATGCCAGTATATCTTTTTTGAGATGAGGAGACCACATCTGTATGCAGTATTCGAGATGTGGGCATACCATGGATTTATATAAGGGCAATAATATATTTTCAGTCTTATTCTCCATCCCCTTTTTAATGATTCCTAACATCCTGTTTGGTTTTTTGACCGCCTCTGCACATTGCGTAAATGTCTTCAGAGAACTATCCACAATGATCCAAGATCTTTTTCCTGACTTGTTATAGCTAAATTAGCCCCTATCATATTTGTATGTATAGTTGGGATTATTTTTTCCAATGTGCATTACTTTACATTTATCCACATTTGCCATTTTGTTGCCCAATCACTTAGTTTTGTGAGATCTTCTTGAAGTTCTTCGCAGTCTGCTTTGGTCTTAACTATCTTGAGCAGTTTAGTATCATCTGCAAACTTTGCCACCTCACTGTTTACCCCTTTCTCCAGATCATTTATGAATAAGTTGAATAGGATTGGTCCTAGGATTGACCCTTGGGGAACACCACTAGTTACCCCTCTCCATTCTGAAAATTTACCATTTATTGCTACCTTTTATTCCCTGTCTTTTAACCAGTTCTCAGTCCATGAAAGGACCTTCCCTTTTATCCTATGACAGCTTAATTTACGTAAGAGCCTTTGGTGAGGGACCTTGTCAAAGGCTTTCTGGAAATCTAAGTACACTATGTCCACTGGATCCCCCTTGTCCACATATTTGTTGACCCCTTCAAAGAACTCTAATAGATTAGTAAGACATGATTTCCCTTTACAGAAACCATGTTGACTATTGCTCAACAGTTTATGTTTTTCTATGTGACTGACAATTTTATTCTTAACTATTGTTTCGACTAATTTGCCCGGTACCAACATTAGACTTACCGGTCTGTAATTGGTGGCATCACCTCTAGAGCCCTTTTTAAATATTGATGTTACATTAGCTAACTTCCAGTCATTGGGTGCAGAAGCCGATTTAAAGGACACGTTACAAACCTTAGTTAATAGTTCCGCAACTTCACATTTGAGCTCTTTCAGAACTCTTGCGTGAATGCCATCTGGTCCTGGTGACTTGTTAATGTTAAGTTTATCAATTAATTTCAAAACCTCCTCTAGTGACACTTCAATCTGTAACAGTTCCTCAGATTTTTCACCTACAAAAGCCGGCTTAGGTTTGGGAATCTCCCTAACATCCTCAACTGTGAAGACTGAAGCAAAGAATCCATTTAGTTTCTCCGCAATGACTTTATCGTCTTTAAGCGCTCCTTTTGTATCTCGATCATCAAGGGGCCCCATTGGTTGTTTAGCAGGCTTCCTGCTTCTGATGTACTTAAAAAACATTTTGTTATTATCTTTGGAGTTTTTGGCTAGCCGTTTTTCAAACTCCTCTTTGGCTTTTCTTATTACATTCTTGCACTTAATTTGGCAGCGTTTATGCTCCTTTCTATTTGCCTCACTAGGATTTGACTTCCACTTTTTAAAGGAAGTCTTTTTATCTCTCACTGCTTCTTTTACATGGTTGTTAAGTCACGGTGGCTCTTTTTTAGTTCTTTTACTGTGTTTCTTAATTTGGGGTATACATTCAAGTTGGGTCTCTATTATGGTGTCTTTAAAAAGCGCCCATGCAGCTTGCAGGAATTTCACTTTAGTCACTGTACTTTTTAGCTTCTGTTTAACTAACCTCCTCATTTTTGCATAGTTCTCCCTTTTGAAATTAAATGCCACAGTGTTGGGCTGTTGAGATGTTCTTCCCACCACAGGGATATTGAATGTTATTGTATTATGGTCACTATTTCCAAGCAATCCTGTTATAGTTACCTCTTGGACCAGCTCCTGCGCTCCACTCAGGACTAAATCTAGAGTTGCCTCTCCCCTTGTGGGTTCCCGTACCAGCTGCTCCATGAAGCAGTCATTTAAAGTATCGATAAATTTTATCTCTGCATTTCGTCCTGAAGTGAAATGTTCCCAGTCAATATGGGGATAATTGAAATCCCCCCACTATTATTGAGTTCTTAATTTTGATAGCCTCTCTAATTTCCCTTAGCATTTCATCAGCACTATCGCTGCCCTGCTCACGTGGTCAATAACAGATCCCTAATGTTATATTCTTATTAGAGCATGAAATTTCTATCCACAGAGATTCTATGGAACATGTGGATTCACTTAAGATTTTTACTTCATTTGATTCTACATTTTCTTTCACGTATAGTGCCACTCCCCCCGCCTCGCACAACCTGTTCTGTCATTCCAATATATTTTGTACCCCCGAATGATTGTGTCCCATTTATTGCTCTCAGTCCGCCAGGTTTCTGTGATGCCTATTATATCAATATCCTCCTTTATCACAAGGCATTCTAGTTCACCCATCTTATTATTTAGACTTCTAGCATTTAAAGCACTTTAAAAACTTGTCTCTGTTTGTTTGTCTACCCTTTTCTGATGTGTCAGAATCTTTTTTATGTGAATGTTTATCATCTGATCTGGCCCTTACATTATCCTCTTCCATCCTCTGCTCCTGACTATAACCTGGAGATTCTATATCATTAGAGTCTCCCCTAAGAGAAGTCTGTGTCTGATCCACATGATCCTCTGCAGCAGTTGGCTTTCCTGCTTCTCCTAGTTTAAAAACTGCTCTACAACCTTTTTAATGTTTAATGCCAGCAGTTTGATTCCACGATGGTTTAGGTGGAGCCCATCTCTCCTGTATAGGCTCCCCCTATCCCCAAAGTTTCCCCAGTTCCTAATGAATGTAAACCCCTACTTTCTACATCATCGTCTCATCCATGCATTGAGACTCTGAAGCTCTGCCTGTGTATGCGGTGGAGTTAACTCTTAAACTATGGGCCCCAATGATTAGAAGTATGGTAATGGTGCCCAAATGAGATTGTGGGGAGTGGAGAGGGTTGGAGTAGAAAAAAATTATATAGTTTTCATTATGTTAAGCTCATGGTGAAACAACAGGAGATGCCAGAGAGACTGATTGAAAAATGGGATTGGATTGAGAAAAGCAGGTCAAGAATGGAAAAATAAATTTGTGAGCCATTAGTGTGAGCCACAACTATGTTTGCGAGTGCAAGCCAAGGATGAGTCTTGTGGTACTGTCATGACGAGGAGGAAATGGGAGGAGGACCCACAGAAAGAGATCCTGAAGATATATACAGAGAGTTAGGTGGAGAACCAAGAGAGGTTGGTGTCACAAAAATTAAGGAGGGACAAGATTTTGAGAAGATAATTATGACTGACCATATCAAAATCAGCAGAAGTGTTAAAGAGGATGAATAAGAAGTATAGACTCTAAGATTTGGCCATAAAGAGATAAGTAGAGATCTCAATGAAAGCTGTTTTCAGTGGAGTCAAGAGGATAGATCCTGGTGAGATAGATTAAGAAGGGTCATCCAAATTTTTCAGAAGAATATTTCATCCCACAAACCTATGTATGGTTTGTAAATGTGTAGGATCCAGCGTTTTCACTGATTTGGGCCATGCTTGGTTCTCAGTGACATTGCACTAATATCACTAGAGTTACCTTGTAATTTCAGGGAAGTATCAATGATGGCACCTGCATGAAGACTATTAGAAGCTGAAAAGATGGTGCTCTGTGGCACTGGTTGAGATCTTTTTAGGATTCAGGTCAAAATGATGCATTTTGAAGACTGGTTTAATAGATAGAAATATTGTCATAGTGTAGGGTCAAAATAATTTCTGTAACAATTAAACTAGACATCCATTCATCATCCCTGATTAATTTTAAAAGGCACTGTATTAAGACATTATCATAAGAAATTACTCTAATTGACACTTGTTTTTCTTATTCCACATCTCATGTGGCATTAATGTTGTTCTTTCACCCCATGAAAGAAAACAACAGAAATTCAAAGAATTGAGCCTGCAAGAAACTAACTTCCAGCTGCAAATGTGTATCATGTAATCTTTAAAGCCGTATACTGTTAAGAATAATTTTTCACCTACTCTAATTTAAATGCTATGAGAATTTTCTTGTCAAATGAAGTTATGAAGAAATGAGGTATGACTAAATTCACTAAAGGCTTGATTTAAACTCTTTTTTTAATCTTTCATAAAATAAACAATATCCAATCCATCCAAACTCATGAATGTAGAAGAAGGACAGCTTTTAAGAGTTCTGTTCTCATTGGATGATCCCAGACGATCATGATAGTATTTTCCCTGTGAGTTCTCCTTGCAGAAAAATATTAATATTCTCTTGCTGAAAACTATCAAATTGTGTAATGAACTAATAAATCATTGCAGGAGAAAATTCACAGTGGAGTCAGTTCATAACATCTGAAAAATAAGACTGTGCCCAAAGATTTATGTGCTATCAATGAAGCATATTCTTCTTTCTCAACAACACATAGAGAATGTGAGACAGAGAATTATGGAGATGCTCAGGTTTTTCTGCAGTTTCATACCGGAGCTCTGATCAGTCATACTGCTCTCTTACATACAATGCAACTCCCCCACCTTTTCTGCCCTGCCTATCTTTCCTGAACAGTTTATATCCATCCATGACAGAACTCCAGTCATGTGAGTTATCCCACCAAGTCTCTGTTATTCCAATCATATCATAATTCCTTGACTGTGCCAGGACTTCCAGCTCTCCCTGCTTGTTTCCCAGGCTTCTTGCGTTTGCGTATAGGCACTTAAGATAACTCGCTGATCGTCCTGCTTTCTCGGTATGAGGCAGGAGTCCTCCTCTCTTGCGCTCTCCTGCTTGTGCTTCCTACCGGTATCCTATTTCCCCACTTATCTCAGGGCTTTGGTATTCTTCCCCCAGTCAACCTAGTTTAAAGCCCTCTTCACTAGGTTAGCCAGCCAGCTTGCGAAGATGCTTTTCTCTCTCTTCATTAGGTGGAGCGCATCTCTGCCTAGCACTCCTCGTTCTTTGACAGTCTCTACCCGGGCCTTTTCCTTCCACGAGCAGGATGGACGAGAACATCACTTGTGCCTTAAACTCCTTTATCCTTCTTCCCAGAGCCACGTAGTGTGCAGTGATCCGCTCAAGGTTATCCTTTGCAGTATCATTGGTGCCCACATGGAGAAGCAGGAAGGGGTAGCAATCCGAGGGCTTGGTGAGTCTTGGCAGATTCTCCGTCACATCATGAATCCTAGCTCCTGGCAAGCAGCACTCTTCTCAGTGTTCCCAGTTAGGATGGCAGATAGATGACTCAGTCCCCTTGAGGAGGGAGTCCCCAGCCACTACCACCTGCCTCCTTCTCTTGGGAGCAGTGGTCATGGAACCCCCTCTCTAGGACAGTGCATCTCATGCCCTCCAATCGGTGGAGTCTCCTTCTGCTCCCTTCCCTCAGATGTATCATCTAGTCCACTCTCCGCATTAGTACCTGTGGAGAGAACATGAAAACAGTTGCTCACCTGTATCTGCATTGCTGGTACATGGGCGCTCCTCTTTCTTCTTCTGGAGGTCACATGCTGCCAAATTTCTTCACCGTCCCTCTGTTCCCTCTGTGCAGCCTGTTCTGTGCAGCCTCTGTTGTGCCTGTAGAAGCATATCCTGACATCTGTCCAGGAAATCTTCATTTTATCTTATGCAATGCAGGGTTGATACTTGTTTCTCCAGACCTTGAATCTTCTCTTCCAATATGGAGACCAGCTTGCACTTTGTAGAGCTCCGACTACTGCATTGGGCAGCACAGCATGGAGAGGAGGTGGAGAAAGAAGGGGTTCAGGACTATTTAGAAAAGCTGGACGAGCACAAGGCCATGGGACCAGATGTGCTGCATCCAAGGTTCCTAAAGGAGTTGGTGGATGTGATTGCAGAGCCATTGGCTATTATTTCTGAAAACTCATGGCAATTGAGGGAGGTCCTGGATGACTGGAAAAAGACTAATGTAGTGCCCATCTTTTTAAAAGGGAAGAAGGAGGATCCGGGGAACTACATGCCAGTCAGCCTCACCTCAGTACCTGGACAAATCATGGAACAGATCCTCAAGGAATCAATTCTGAAGCACTTAGAGGAGAGGAAAGTGATCAGGAACAGTCAGCATGGGTTCACCAAGGGCAAGTCATGCCTGACTAGCCTAATTGCCTTCTCTGAGGAGATAACTGGCTCTGTGGATGAGGGGAAAGCAGTGGATGTGTTATTCCTTGACTTTAGCAAAGCATTTGATACGGTCTCCCACAGTATACTTGCCAGCAAGTTAAAGAAGTATGGGCTGGATGAATGGACTATAAGATAGATAGAAAGCTGGCTAGATTGTCGGGCTAAATGGGTAGTGCTCAATGGCTCCATGTCTAGTTGGCAGCTGGTATCAAGTGGACTGGCCCAAGGGTCGGTCTTGGGGCCAGTTTTGTTCAATATCTTTATTAATGATCTGGAAGATGGTGTGGACTGCACTCTGAGCAAGTTTGCAGATGACACCAAACTGGGAGGAGTGGTAGATACGCTGGAGGGTAGGGATAGGATGCAGAGGGACCTAGACAAATTAGAGGGTTGGGCCAAAAGAAATCTGATGAGGTTAAACAAGGACAAGTGCAGAGTCCTGAACTTAGGACAGAAGAATCCCATGCACTGCTACAGATTAGGGACCGAATGGCCAGGCAGCAGGTCTGCAGAAAAGGACCTAGGGATTACAGTGGACAAGAAGCTGGATATGAGTCAATAGTGTGCCCTTGTTGCCAAGAAGGCTAATGACATTTTGGGCTGTATAAGTAGGGGCATTGCCAGCATATCGAGGGACATGATCATTCCCCTCTATTCAACATGGGTGAGGCCTCATCTGGAGTACTGTGTCCAGTTTTGGGCCTCGCAATATAAGACAGATGTGGAAGGACTGGAGAGAGTCCAGCAGAGGGCAACAAAAATGATTAGGGGGCTGGAGCACATAACTTATGAGAAGAGGCTGAGGGAACTGGAATTGTTTAGTCTACAGAAGAGAAGAATGAGGGGAGGATTTGATAGCTGCTTTCAACTACTTGAAAGGGGGTTCTAAACAGGATGGATCTAGACTGTTCTCAGTGGTAGCAGATGAAAGAAGAAGGAGTAATGGTCTCAAGTTGCAGTGAGGGTGGTTTAAGTTGGATATCAGGAAAAAAATTTTCACTAGGAGGGTGGTGAAGCACTGGAATGGGTTACCGAGGGAGGTGGGTGGAATCTCCTTCCTTAGGTGTTTTTAAGGTCAGGCTTGACAAAGCCCTGGCTGGGATGATTTAGTTGTGGATTGGTTCTGCTTTGAGCAGGGGTTTAGACTAGATGACCTCCTGAGGTCCCTTCCACCCCTGATATTCTATGATTCTATGTTGAAAGTGTCTTGGCTGTTGAATATATTTGCTCTGATGCAACGTAGTGATAGTGAAAAGTGAGAGTATATCTCAAGTGTGAATAAGAAATACTGTGTGTTTTTGTGTGTGGTGTTTGTCTGATAAATCATATGGAAAACGTTATTCCTCTATGGTGACAAATCAAAACCAGTTTTACAGTTTCTATTTCAAAAACCAAGAAACAAACATTCAATGAAGGCTACTGCACAAAATAATTAGTATTCTGTGAAGTATTCCACAATTTAATTATTTGTTTTATCTACTTTATCACCCATGTATTTTCAGTACAAATACTAAAATCACTGGAAGTAGAGAGAATCTCAGCTGAAGTGAGTTCTACACGCTATGGGTAAACATGGCAATGACAATTATGCGGTGTTGTATGTGGAAAAATGATTTTTATCTGAATTCCTAAGGCCAATCAACTTATGCACTGAAGCATGAATGTTAGTTATTCATATGTTCTAATTAAATGTATCTTGTTACTTGAGAAATCACCTCTCTCCTGCTGATATATTGCCAGAGTTGAGATCAGCACAGGTATATCAGTT
Source organism: Gopherus evgoodei (assembly GCF_007399415.2). Taxonomy (NCBI): domain Eukaryota; kingdom Metazoa; phylum Chordata; order Testudines; family Testudinidae; genus Gopherus; species Gopherus evgoodei. The sequence goes on from NC_044324.1 coordinate 105,687,437, forward strand.
AGAGCTCCCTCAGTATAAATGTGAGTGAGCTGCTGGCAGACCGTTCTTTGTGAGAGGTCCTCAGTTTCAGAATTCGCTTTCCAACATGGTCCACCAGAGCCCAGATTCATTAACCTTCCATGCGTGCTGCAAAGTCCATCGGTTTTCCTTCTTTTTAAGTCTCTTGCAGAAGGCATGGTCCAAGATATTTAAAGTCAGTACTTTTGTGATGTTGTGATTTTTTAATTTATGGGATCAACTTCCATATCAGTCGATGGGAATCTACAAGGTCCTCTTCTGGCTCCCCTGGTCTGGAGTCTTGTGCAGGTCTCGGCTGGCTCTTTGCCAGTCTGGACGATGGGCTCTGCAGGGCTAGAACTGTCTGACCCATGCTCTACTCCCACAGCAGATCAAAGACTCCCTTTGTGAGGAGGGGAGTTGACTCCTTGACTCCTTGAACCGTTCTGCTTCTCTCAGCTCCAAAAACTCAAAGCTTAGAACTGAAACTACATGAGTACCCTGTCAGCCCTGAGGCAGCAGAGCTTGAGCTGTGAAAGGTAGCAACAGGTGATGTAAGCAACACGGTGTCTCCACAGACACTGCATCCACCTAACTACATTGACCTAAATGCTACTCCTCTTGCAGAGATGGAGTTATTAGGTTGGCATAGTAGGCAAGTAAAATCAGTGGGAGGAACATTGTAGTGTAGATACTTACACTGTTAGGTAGATGTAAGCTGCCTTATGACCTAACTCTGTAGTGTGGACCAGGTCTCATTCAGACAACTCAAAATTGAAAAGTGCATCCCAGCTCTCAAACATGGAGTTAGGAAGGAGTTTCCTAACTCTGAGTAACCATAAGTCACCAGGGACTAAGAGAAAATAAACAGAATAAAAAGCCTTTTATAAACAGGCTTGGAAGTGATTTTTTTTTTTAAATCCAGAACTTGGGGGACACTTTTAAGGTGGTTACCTGTCCCTGAATGCTGTCCTTACAGGCAGGGGGTATGTTGATTTAAGATATTTTATATAACATGAAAGTGTAAAGCCTGAGGTGGTATTTTTATGTGTATTTTCTGTGTAACTTATATTTGTTTGCTTTCCCTCACTATTTCCTCTTTAAACCTGTGTTTTTTCTATGAAATACGGTTTTTGTTTATTTTTATCCCAAGAAAGTCTCTAGTGTGCAAACTGTGTGGAGTGTATGGCAAAGTGAGCTGATAACTGGGGGGTCTGGTTTCATGCCTTCAGGAGTGACAAACCAGAAGGGAAGGGTCTGAGGGTCTGATAGTTTAGAACTAGGAGAGGACATGTTTGGAGAGACTTGGGACTGGAAGGGCTATTGATGTCACCATACAAAGAGTAACTGAGCTGATGAGAGCCAGCATGAGACCCTATGCTTGTGGGCTGGCTATTGGTGTCAGGGATCTGAACCACAGCTACACAACACAAAGGCCCCCAAGGCTAGAGGGCAGGCAGTGACAGAATGCCTTATTAGTCTGGGTGGTCCCCAAAATGTTATACATATACTGTTAGTTACCTTTACTTTTAATTTCCTTTCTTATGTGTATTTGTGAGGTATTGTGCATGTAGCATGCCTAACTGCTTCACAAGAAAGATTGGAAAACATAGAATGGGGAGGGGTGGAACTGTAGAGTTAAAGGCGCAACTACTAATGGGGAGATTATCTTATTTGTCAGCAGCTGTGCATCAACTCTCATGTTCCAGCAGCTGCTCATGAACTCTGTGTAGGATAAAATATGATAGAAAAGTGTAGCTCCTGACAGAAGGTTTTATGTCCAGCCCGCATCTGGCAATCATATTTAAGTGCACCTATTTCCTATCAATTAAATTTTTGTGCAGAGCACATAAACTTTCTATTATATATATACATATAAAATAAGATTCAGGATCATTTTTAGCTGTTTTTTAGGTTATAGCTGGAAGTTTATGTGTATATATATATATATATATATATATATATATATATATATATTTCAAAACTACCTGTTGCACCAGATCTATTCAGGATACCCCTTTGTGACAATCTGTACCTCAAAGTAGCACCATGGAACCCCCATATTCACCACTCTCATATGATTATTATATGTTTTATACAAAGTATGCCTTGTGAAGTATCATTTAAAAAGACTTGATCTGTTGAACCTTAATATCCTGTTGGATTCTATGGACTATCATTGTATGTGAAGTTATGAAGTATTGCTATATGTGCTACTGAAATATGTTGTGAGGTTGGGAGGCGCTCACATCTGCCCTTTCAGTAGGGACAAAGGAGCAACTACCACCGGCCAGACAGGTATTAATGGCACATCAGGAAGAATCCACTATCCACAGAGGGCATGCACCAGTGGGGGCTGCCTGACCCCCGCATCACATCAAGGATTTTTCTAGCAGTTGGAAGAAAGTATAAAAAAGAGGGACAGTGACATTATCACTTGGTCTCTCTCTCCTCCACACCCTATCTCAACACCTGGAAGCTCACCTGGAACACAAAGACTTTGACTTGGGAGATTGGTCCAAGCTGGAAGGGAGTCCAGTCAGTGTACTGAGAACGATGAACTGCCAGTAATATCTACTATGGTGAGAGACTGCTTCATTCAAATTCTGCTTAATCTGTTAAAGTTAGAATTTAGACTGTGTTTCTATTTTTAAGTAACCAATTTTGATCTCTATACCTGCTACTACTAATAACCTAAAATCTTTCTGTAGTTAATAAATCTGTTTTATATTTGGTTAAAGTGCTTGGGGAATCTTATCTCAGATTACAAAGGTTGGGGCATGTCCACTTTCCTTTGAAGAAGTGGTGATCTAATTGATGAACTTGCACTGTCCAAGGGAGTCTTGAGCAGCATAAGACAGTATATTTCTGGCGAGCAAAGCTGGGGATTGAGGTAATTGGCTGGTGCCTCTTTCTGTATGACTTATGAGTGGCTTTGGGAGCATTCATGCAATTTAGGTGGGTGTGGGGCTCTACGTGCTGATGGCTGAGTGATCATAGCACCTAGAGGACATAGCATTGTGTGAGACAACCCAGGCTGGAGTATTAAGGTGGCATAGTGGTCCCACAGTTCCAGGTTGTACCCCAGGGATCCTGTCACATTAGAGACCCCAGAACAGGGAGGGCCAAAGCACCATGGCCCTCCCATTTTTTAAAGTAGAAGGGCCAGGCCTGTCGGCTTTTCGCCATGGACCCGGACCCCTGCCCCTTCTCTTCCTGGCCAGCCTGGAAGCTGGAGCTTGGCCCAGGTAAGAGCAGCCTGGGGTGTGGAGGGTCTGCAGCTCCACACAGTGGCCCAGGTGTCTCTTTCACTAGGGTTGCAAACTTTCTAATCATAGAAAACCAAACCCCCTTGCCCCACTCCCCTCCCCATGGCCCTGCCCCTTCTCTGAGGCCCCGGCCCTGCTCACTCCAGGCCCCCTCCCTCCATTGCTCACTCTCCCCAACTCTTGCTCACTCGCTCATTTACACCAGGCTGGGGCAGGAGGTTGGGGTGCGGGAGAGGGCAAGGGCTCTGACTTGGGGTGCAGGCTTTGGGGTGGAGGGCTGGAGATGAAGGGTTTGGGGTGCAGGAAGGGACTCCGGGCTGGGGCCAAAGGGTTTGGAGTGTGGATGCCCCCACTTTTAGGAAGAATCCATTGCCCCTGCATCACATCCTTTTACCAATTTTTGTGTAGACATCGCTAAAAGACTCTCTTAGTTAATTTGAGTTGATTGCAAAATCAATTAATTGAAATTACAGTGGCCCAGATCCTCAAAGGTATTTAGGCTCCTAACTTCCATTGATTTCAATAGAAAGTTAGGAGCCACCTGGGGCAATGGACCAAAACCGCTAGCGTAGACAAGATATAAGAGGAAGAATAAGCACCTTTTATTAAATGCCTGCTGTACTTGCCACTACCAACACTCAGGGGCGGCGCTTTCATTGAGGAGAACTAGGCAATCGTCTAGGGCGCCAGGATTTTCAGCGGGCGGCATTTTGCTGGGGGGGCGGCGGCAGGTGGCTCCAGTGGACCTGCTGCAGTCGTGCCTGCGGACTGTCCGCTGGTCCTGCGCGGCTCCAGTGGACCTCCCTCACAGACCAGAAATGGCTGCGACAGGTCCACCGGAGCCGCGGGAGCGGCGCGCGGGGTGGCAAAATCGCCATGCGCCTAGGGCGCAAAAAACTCTAGCGCCGGTCCTGCCAACACTGCAGATGTCCTAGAATGGGCTTTATGTTATCTGCTGTATCTGTGTTCATGCTGAGTTCTGAAAGATATTTTTCCTTCCTTTTCGACAGCCTTTGTAAACATAATGCACAGGCAATTTTTCTTCAATCCTCTTACTTGCAAATGACCAGACACACTGGATGTGTATTTATCAATTTGTCTGATTTTAATTATTTAAATTACTTTTGTAGATGTCATAGTATTGTTCAGATTTGGTGTGCCAACCATAAACCTAAATTCCTATGACACTAAGAGGATAAAGATAATGATTCTATTTTTTACTGCTTGTTTTCTTTGGGAGTAATTTTTAATTGGACATTGGATTTTTATTCAAAATATATCACATTCTAAGTATTTTTATATCACATTGAAATTAAAAAGGGTACTTGCTTCCTATGAGCGTGCTAACTTTCTCTACCAATGTATCTGTTAACCTGGGCGTTGGGGGGTGTACTAGTGCATAGGTGACTATTGCTTTTTAGAGTGAGGACAGATCATCACATCTTTCTAAAATGAGACTTTTTTAATGGAAAGGTGTGGAGGTGGTCATCTGATTTTTCTGTAAATTAGATTTACACAGATATGCTGGAGTAAGAATATGGAAATACTATCTTGTGAAGAACCTTAAAGACAAACTTAGGGTATGTCTACACTTACGGTTTTGCAGCGCTGGTAGTTACAGCTGTGTTCGTACAGCTGTATAGGGCCAGCGCTGCAGAGTGGCCACACTTACAGCAACCAGCGCTGCAGTGCGACCACATTTAACAGCACTTGCAGCGCTGTTGGGAGTGGTGCATTGTGGGCAGCTATTCCACAGAGCACCTCGTCCCATTTCGGCGCTGTGGCTTGTGGGAAGGGGAAGGAAGTGTGATTGTCTTTCCGCTTCCTGTTCCAATGCCCCGTCGTGCTTTGCTACACATTCCGAGCAGTTTGGCGGCACTGTGATTCTACAGCGCTTTTTCTGCGACTTTTTGTTATAAATGGATCCTGAGCAGCTGACGACCTTATTGATGAATGTTGCCAGCACATCGCGCTTGACAGTGGAGCTATTCCTTCAGCTGCAAAATGAGAGTGAGAGTGAGAGTGACAGTGAGAGTGCCAGTGACAGTGAGGAGTCAGACGATGATATTGAATCGCCTCACTGTGAAGACAGTAAATTGCTTGTGGCAGTAACAGACGTGCTCAGCTCCGTGGACCGGCGCGTTTGGGCTCGGGAAACCAGCACTCAGTGGTGGGATCAAATCGTCCTGCAATCCTGGGATGACGAGCAGTGGCTGCAGAACTTTCGGATGAGAAAAGCCACTTTCATGGCACTGTGTGCTGAGCTCGCCCCTGCCCTGCGGCACAGGGACATGAAATTGAGAGCTGCCCTGCCAGTGGAGAAGCGGGTGGCTATTGCAATCTGGAAGCTGGCAACTCCAGACTGCTTCAGATCGGTGGCGAAACAGTTTAGAGTGGGAAAGTCTACCGTTGGAATGGTGCTGATGCAAGTTTGCACAGCCATTAATCGCACCCTGCTAAGAAGAACCGTGACTCTTGGGAACGTGCAGGACATTGTGGATGGCTTTGCAGAAATGGGGTTCCCTAACTGTGGAGGTGCAATAGATGGAACGCATGTTCCTATTCTGTCACCACCCCACCTGGCATCAGAGTACGTTAATTGCAAGGGGTATTTCTCCGTGGTTCTGCAAGCGCTTGTGGATCACCGTGGGCGTTTCACTGACATTTACTCAGGATGGCCTGGAAAGGTGCACGATGCACGCATATTTTGGAACAGTTCCCTGTTCAGGAGGCTGAGGGCCGGGACTTTTTTCCCAGACCGCAAGATAACAGTAGGGGACGTCAAAATGCCCACTGTGATCCTTGGAGACCCCGCTTACCCCTTAATTCCCTGGTTCATGAAACCATATACAGGGAAGCTTGACAGGAGCAAGGACCGGTTCAACTACAGCTGAGCCGGTGCAGAATGACTGTGGAGTGTGCCTTTGGCCGTTTGAAAGCACGCTGGCGCTGTCTTTATGGGAAGCTAGATTTGGTGGAAAGCAGCATCACCGCTGTTATATCCGCGTGCTGTACCCTCCATAATATTAGTGAACAGAAGGGTGAAGGATTCAGTGAGGAATGGGCCTCCGAGGTTCGACGCCTAGAGGATGAGTTGGCTCAGCCAGAGAGCAGGGCTAATAGGGAGGCCCAGGAAAGGGCTTCCAGGATGAGGGATGCTTTAAGGGAGCAATTTGATGCTGAGAGCCAATAGTAATGTTTGATGCATTTGATGTGCTTTGCTTTACCTTGGTGTATAATATTTACCACTTCCGGCAACAATATAACGTAGTGAAATAGAAAAAAAGAACTTTATTCAACATACAGTACATAACAGGCAAGGGGGTTGGGGTGATGGACTGTAGATTCTCAGGTTTTAATGTCCTATTTTGATCACTATTCAATGTCTGCTGCAATTCAGGATTACTATGCTGCAGAATAATGGGGGTGGAGTGAACAGGGTAAGAATTATAGTTCTCAGGGCTGGTAGGTGATCTTACAGGTGTTGGGGGCAGCTGGGGATAATAAGGAACTGGCTGCTGGAGAAAGTTGTTTTGTGGAAATACTGGGGAACAAGGAAGAGGGCTTTGGGAGGGCTGTGGGTTACCACGGTACATATTTGTCTGCATGGCTACAATAGACTCGAAAGACTCAGTTTGGCGAGCCAGGGGGCTTATCATCTGCTTTGTGGTTTTTTTGGAAGACAATTCCTTTCTCCTGCTTTCTGTTTGCCTCCATTCATGTACACTCTTTCTCCATTCATAGGTCTTCTCTCTCCATTCCTCTGTCTTCCTACTTTCTCTGTTGTAGTGGCTCATTACAGATTTCATCAATTCCTCTTTTGATTTTCTAGGATTCCGTCTCAAGTTCTGCAACCTACGTGAGGCCGGTGATCCAGCTGCAGTAGTCAAGGTCACTAGAAAAAAGAGAGATAGAAACATGTAATACACAGAGGCTACATTGTTTATTATCACACGTTGAAGGACTTTTTAGACTTTTGGTAGCATCCTTCTCACATACCTCACATAACACAGAGAGGACAGGCAAGCTAAGTCATGGCGAGCAATGGGATGAGTGGTTTTGCCCTGATTTCCCCTTGGGAGTGGGAATTGACCAGTGGGTCACTGGGGTTTATCAGCAATGGGTACAGGAGGTAGCTGGTGTCCTGAAGAGGGGACAGTAGTGAACAGGAAGGTGGTGAGCTAGCTGCTTGGGGGGTGTTCTATGGTCCGCGTTCACGCTGTCCTGCTGGTGGGGGGGGGGAAGCAACGCGGTGCTGGATGCCTGCTTGGAGGGGGGGGTGGGGAACACCGGAGCACACCGCGGTGCTGGATGCCTGCCTGGAGAGGGGGGGTGGGGAACACCGGAGCACACCGCGGTGCTGGATGCCTGCTTGGAGAGGGGGGGTGGGGAACACCGGAGCACATTGCGGTGCTGGATGCCTGCTTGGAGAGGGGGGTGGGGAACACCAGAGCACATCGCGGTGCTGGATGCCTGCTTGGAGGGGGCAGTGGGGAACACCGGAGCACACCACGGTGCTGGATGCCTGCTTGGAGGGGGGGGTGGGGAACACAGGAGCGCACCGCATGGCTGCCTACGTGCTGGGAGGGGGGGTTAAAAACAGAGCACCATGGGCTGGGGAAACGCGAACCTGGCGCCCTGCACTCAATTATCCCTAAACTCTCAACAGGGTTTCCTACTGCCAGACATATCACTGCTGCGTGTTACCTGGGAAGAGAGGGAGGGTCTTCTACAGGAATGTGGATACCGCCCTGGCCCCTATGCAGCTTGCCTGTGTGCAGCCATGGTCCCCCCACCCCTCGCTGCACAGTGGATCGGATGAGTTAGCCTGACCGGGACAGGGACCACGGTGGCTCTCCCGATCAATTTGAGAAAGCAAATTGCAAACGCTCTTGCAGCAACATTTCAAGAGATTACCGAGGCAGATTACAGAGACGTGATAGAGCAAATCAATGGGCTATTCCACGTTTAGGCATGCATGCAGGCAGCCATAACCAAAATCCTCCTCTCCCAAAACATAAACATCTACTTACCCCAAGCACGATCCTCAGCTTCTTCCTCAACATCAACTTCCAGCTGCTGCGACTAGCTAGCCTCCTCTGGGCTTGAGAAGAGCTCCTGGCTGCATGTGTACTGGGACTCCAGGGTGTCTCCCTCCACACCAGTAGCCTCACTGTCGCCGTCCTCTACACCCTCCCCCACTTCTCCCTGCTCTGAACTCTCCATCGTGCTCCTAGGATTGGCAGTGGGGTCACACCCAAGTATGGCATCCAGCTCCTTGTAAAAATGGCAGGTTGTGGGGGCAGCTCCTGAGCGGTGATTTCCCTCACGGGCTTTGCTGTAAGCACTCCTCAGCTCTTTAATTTTTACCCTGCACTGCAAGGCATCCCGTTCATGGCCCCTTCTCATCAAGGACTGCGATATCTGCCCATAGGTATCATAATTTCTCCTTCTGGAGCGCAGCTGTGCCTGCACAGTCTCCTCTCCCCAAACACTAATGAGGTCCTGCAGCTCTGCATTGGTCCATGCTGGGGCTCGTTTGGTGCGTGGAGGCATGGTCGCTGAGTGATTGATTGATTGATTGCACTCCACGCCTGGCTGAGCAAACAGGAAGGGGATTTTTAAAATTCCTGGGGCATTTAAAGGAGGGATCAGGTGAGCCCAGGGCAGTGGAGTTTGCATGGTTACCAGAGAGGCTTCTCAGGTATGCTGGGATACCTGCTTATGCCACGGAGGTCAGTAAAAACGCTGGTGAGTGTCTACACTTGATGACCAGCGCTGGTGATCCAGTGCTGGATCCTCTACACCCGAGGCTCGACTGAGTGTACGGCTAGCGCTGCAACCGGGGAGTTGCAGCGCTGGCTGTGCTGTGCAAGTGTGTACACCACCTAGGTTGCAGCGCTGTAATCCCCTCACCAGCGCTGCAACTATGTAGTGTAGACAAGGCCCCAGTGAACAAAACTGTAAATACACAAAAGGAGCACTTCCTTTTTATTTAAATGCTGAAACTACTCTGAAGAAACCTCAATGTTCATGTCAAAGATTGTTTAAAGTCTTTATAGCGTGCTCTTGCTATGCTTCGAGTATGTGGTGGGGAGCCAGGGAAGCTGGTGTGATTGTATGTGTGAGTAGTTTTAATGGGTGTGTGTGTGTTGGGGGGGCAGAATTAAGAGGAGTAGGTATGAGAAAGAGGCAATGTTAAGGGGTCAGAGTGTGTGTGTGTGTGAAAGAGGGGCAGGATTAAGCAGTAGGTAGGAGTTTGTGTGTGTGAGTGTGTGGCAAGATAAAAGGGTAAGTAGATATATGTGAGACAGAAGGGGGAGTGTTTGTGAGGGGCTGACATAACCTTATTCCCAGATTTTGGACCTTAGCGTCCAAAATTTGGGGGTTAGCATGAAAACCTCCAAGCTTAGTTACCAGCTTGGACCTGGTACTGCTGCCACCACCCAAAAAATTAGAGTGTTTTGGGGCACTCTGGTCCCCCTGAAAAACCTTCCCTGGGGACCACAAGACCCAAATCCCTTGAGTCTCACAACAAAGGGAAATAATCCTGATTCCCTTCCCCCCTCCAGGTGCTCCTGGAGAGATACACAGACACAAGCTCTGTGAAACTACGCAGAGTGAGTCCCCCTCTCCGTTCCCAATCCTGGAACAAAAGCACTTTCCTCTTCACCCAGAGGAAATGCAAAATCAGGCTAGCAATCCAACACACAGCTCTCCCCTTGATTTCTTCCTCCCACCAATTCCCTGGTGAGTACAGACTTAATTTCCCTGAAGTAAAGAAAAACTCCAACAGGTCTTAAAAGAAAACTTTATATAAAAAGAAAGAAAAAATACAAATGTTCTCTCTGTATTAAGATAATACAACACAGGGTCAATTGCTTAAAAGAATATTGAATAAACAGCCTTATTCAAGAAGAATACAAATCAAAGCATTTCCAGCACTTATATTCATGCAAATACCAAAGAAAAGAAACCATAGAACTTACTATCTGATCTCTTTGTCCTTACACTTAGAAACAGAAGACTAGAAAATAGAACTACTTCTCCAAAGCTCAGAGGAAACAGGCAGACAGACAAAAGACTCAGAGACACACTTCCCTCCACCCAAGGTTGAAAAAATCCGGTTTCCTGATTGGTTCTCTGGTCAGGTGTTTCAGGTGAAAGAGACATTAACCCTTAGCTATCTGTTTATGACAGGGGCAAAGGTGAAAGGTGGGTGAGTACATAGGGGTGTGTGTAAAGTAGTGTGATCTGATATCCCAATATTATAGGGACCTTCCTGATATTAGGGGCATTGTCTTATATATGCAATTATACCCTGCCAACCAAAAAAAAAGTTCTGAAATTTCACACTTACTGCCTAGTGACCCTAATTAATGCAGGCGAGGCAGAGCGATTGGTTGGTAGGTGGGTGAGAGAGGAGCAGCGTTAGAGGTGGGAGGACAGCGTTGTGTAAGGGAGGCGCAGGCAAAGCCCCAGAGGGGAGTGTGAGAAAGGGACAGGGTTAAGAGGTGCAGGAGGTTGTGTGTACGTGAGGGGCTGGGCGGGTCCCTCGTGTGGGCAGGAAGGGGCGGAGAGTGGCCCGGCCCGGCTACATGTGAGAGGGGGGCACGGCCGGTGCGGCTCCTGGGGGTCTGCGCTGAGGCCGGGCAGGGCAGTCCGAGCCCAGCTGTGTGACTCTCCGGGGGCCGTAGGGCCGACCGGGGCTGCGGGATGGGAGCGGGGCCCGGCGGAGCCCCCGGGCGGCCTTGACCTGCGCAGCCCCGGCGGCGAGCGGCGGCCGCTTGCCCCGGGGAGGCGGCGGCGGTTCCCCGCTGGGTCGCGGAGCGGCGGGGCCCGGGACCCGGAAGCAGAAGCGGGGCCGGAGGCGACTGGATGGGAAGCGGCGGGGATGGGGGAGCAGCAGAGCTCGCTGAGCACCATGCGGGCGGCCGCCGCCGAGGCGCCGTTCCCGGCCGGCGGGGCCCGGGAGCCGGGGCGGGAGGCGGCGGAGCCGGGGGATCCGGAGCCCGGTAGCAGGCGGCGGAGCGCGGAGCAGGAGCCGCTTCCCGCCGGGGTCCCGGGGAGTCCGGAGCGCAGCGAGGAGTCGCCGCCGCCCCCTGAGCCTCCCGCGGAGGAGCCGGGGGTTGGCGGGGAGCCCGGGGCGCCCCCCGAGGAGGGGCCGGGGCGGGACTGGGGCAGCAGCCGCTGCCGCATCCCCCCGCGGCGGCATGTGTATTGCACCGTGTACTGCGTGGAGAACGACCGGGCTGGGGCCGGCCCGGGACCCCCGCCCGCCACAGCCCCCGGGGCCCTGCCCGCGCGCCGCGCCTCCCTCGGAGACCCCTTGACGTCGGGGGGCAGCATCGAGGTGGACTTTTACCTGCTGCCCGAGCCCTACTTCGGGCCCCTGCTGGTCCTCTGCTGCCGGGTGTGCCTGGAGGAGAAGCCCGTCAAGCCCCTGCCCTGCTGCAAGAAGGCGGTGTGCGAGGAGTGCCTGAAGCGCTACCTGAGCGCCCAGGTAAATGCCCCGGCCCGCCTCACCCCCTTTGTGGAGAACCCTGACCCAACCCACCCAGCACCCAGGTAGACACCTCGGCTCTCCTCACCCTTTCATGGATGGCCCTGCCCCATCCCGTCTTGGCTCCCAGGTACATTTCCTTGCCCTCCTGAGCATCCAAGCTGTCAGCCTAGTTGCGAGAGCCCTGCCATTAGGGCAAGCTTCGCGCCCCCTTTCCTATCCCATTTCTTAGACCCCCAACATAGTTAAAACTTAGTATTTTTTTCTGAAGTGACTGGGTACAGGGCTGCTCCCTCTCTCATGTGTAGCAGGACTTGCTGTTCACTGGAGCTGGACATTCTGGAGGTGTGCACACACTTCCCCTCAGTGGCCAAAGGATTTGTGTGTGTAGGTTGAAGATGCTCTAAAGTTTAAACTCATTTTCTTTTGAATTATCCCAGCCTGATGATATCAGCAGGTCAGTAAAACATGAAAGAGACTGGTTCACTCTTGCTGCTGTTGCCAGAGGCCAATGAAAACTTTCCACTCAGCCCTGGCTAGTACATTAGTCATTTTGTATGGACCCTGTGACTTTTTTCAGTGACTAGTGGAACTGGGCTAGGCTTAAATGGGAAAGGAAACCTCTCACTCTGCCAATCTCACTTAGGCCTTGGCTACACTGGCGCTTTACAGCGCTGCAACTTTCTCGCTCAGGAGTGTGAAAAAAAACACCCCCACCCCCCCAGTGCTGCAAGATACAGCGCTGCAAGCTAATCCCCATGAGGAGGTGGAGTACATGCAGCGCTGGGAGAAGCGCTGGCGCCGCGACCACACACACACTTCAAAGCGCTGCTGCTCCCGCGGCAGCGCTTTGAAGTATCGAGTGTAGCCAAGCCGTTAGAAGAAGATGGATCACATGAGAGAGATCACTTGATCATTGCTTGTTAGGTTCACTCCCTTTGGGGCACCTGGCATTGGCCACTGCCGGCAGACAGGATGCTGGGCTGGATGGACCCTTGGTCTAACCCAGTATGCCATTCTTATGTTCTTACGTATTTAGATCAAAATATAATTTAAAACTATTTTCCTATCCTAATCTAATGGCAGAAAGAATCTCCATAGCTGGATTTAAAACTAGTCTGTATGTATCAGCAATACTAGTAGATTTATCAGGTTTATTTCATACAGCATACTGCAGACAACTGTTGAATTGCACACCAGGGTTAATTTTTCAGTAAATTACTTAAAACTAAGGTGAAGCCTTATAGCCCAGTATAGAAACACTTTGTACCACCTTGTTCAAACAAAGGTATTTACCAAACTGCTTCCAAATTTGATGATTTTTTTACTAATATCTGAGAGCTATTGGCTTATTTTAGTAACTGTTTATTACTTAAATGCTGAAGTATCATGCACAACCACATGCTTTATCACGCTTCACATTTTAGTGAGCTTACACCATCTTTCTCCAGTTTTCCATGTTCATATTGTTGTCTCCCAGTCTGAATTTAAAAAAAAAAGTATGTTACTTTATAATTTAAATTGCTTACTGTGACATGATTGACTTAATCTCCCCCGACACTTTCCCTTAAAACTAACAAAATTGCTAACTAGCTTAGTAACTATAGGGTTTTTTCTTTGAGATGACTGCCTGACAGACATGCTCTGAGGCATGAGTTCCAAACTTTGGTCCTCATCCTGCAGATCCTTACAGTCAACAGCACTGCACTCCCATTAGTGGATATAAAAGTGTTTATAACACAAACTGCAGCACAATTCCTTCTATTAAATAAAAATTAGGGCTGTCAATTAATCATAGTTAACTTGCGCAATTAACTCTGTGATTAAAATATTGTGATTAATCAGTTTTAATTGCATTGTTAAACAGAATACTAAATGAAATTTATTAAATATTTTTGCATGTTTTTCTATGTTTTCAAATATATTGATTTCAATTACAGCACAAAATACAAAGTGTCCACTGCTCACTTTATATTATGTTTTATTACAAATATTTGCACTGTAGAAATGATAAACAAACAGTATTTTTCAATTCACCTCATACAAGTACTGTAGTGCAGTCTCTATTGTGAAAGTGCAACTTACGAAGGTAGATTTTTTTTTGTTTTGTTACATAGCTGCACTCAAAAACGGAACAATGCAAAACTTTAGAGCCTACAAGTCCACTCAGTCCTACTTTTCATTCAGCCAATCACTATGACATACAAGTTTCCTTACATTTAGGGGAGATAATGCTGCCCACTTCTTATTTACAATGTCACCAGAAAGTGAGAACAGGCATTTGCATGAGATTTTAGTAGTTCGCATTGCAAGTAAGGATTTAAATACTATTAACTTTTTAAATAGTATTTAAATCCTTACTTGCAATGCGATATACTAAAATCTCATGCAAACGCCTGTTCTCACTTTCTGGTGACATTGTAAATAAGAAGTGGGCAGCATTATCTCAAGTGGTGAACCAATTGAAGGGCCTGCTGGCGTGGCTGGGGCTGCACAGGTCGAGCAGCATTGCTCCGGCCGGGCAGCATGACTGGGGCTGCTCTGGTCGGCGCAGCGCCATTGGGGTCAGTGGGCAACCAAGCCATGAGGTTAGTGGTTAAGGCAGATTAACCAGTAAGACTAATGCTTACTGGTTAACCAGTTAACATTTTACATCCCTAATTGCAAGGTATTTACATGCTAGCTATGCTAAACATTTGTATACCCCTTCATGCTTTGCCCACCATTCCAGAGGATATGCTTCCATGCTAATGACGCTCGTTAAAAAATAATGCTTTCATTAAATTTGTGACTGAACTTATTAGGGGAGAATTGTATGTCTCTGGCTCTATTTTACCTGCATTCTGCCATATATTTCATGTTATAGTAATCTCAGATGATGACTCGGCACATATTGTTCATTTTAAGAACACTTTAGCTGCAGATTTGACAAAACGCAAAGAAGGTACCAATGTAACATTTCTAAAGATAGTTACAGGACACAACCCAAGATTTAAGAATCTGAAGTGTCTTCCAAAATCTGAGAGGGATGAGGTGTGGAGCATGCTTTCAGAAGTCTTAGAAGAGCATCACTCTGATGCAGAAACTACAGAACCTAAACCACCAAAAAAGAAAATCAACCTTCTGCTGGTGGCATCTGACTCAGGTGATGAAAACGAACATGCATTGTTCTGCACTGCTTTGGATAGTTAGTGAGCAGAATCCATCATCAGCATGGATGCATGTCCTCTGTGGTTGAAGCATGAAGGGACATGTGAATCTTTAGCGCATCTGGCATGTAAATATTTTGCCATGCTGGCTTCAACAGTGCCATGTGGACACCTGTTCTCACTTTCAGGTGACATTGTGAACAAGAAGCGGGCAGCATCATCTCCTGCAAACTTGTTTGACCGAGCGATTGGCTGAACAAGAAGTAGGATTGAGTGGACTTGCAGGTTCTAAAATTTTACATCGTTTTATTTTTGAATGCAGTTTTTTGTACATAATTCTACATTTGTAAGTTCAACTTTCATGATAAAGAGATTCACTACAGGACTTTTATGAGGTGAATTGAAAAATACAATTTCTTTTGCTTTTTTATAACAAGTATTTGCACTGTAAATTGAGCGCTGTACACTTTGTATTCTGTTATAATTGAGATCAATATATTTGAAAATGTTGAAAACACCCAAAATATTTAAATAAATCGTATTCTATTATTGGTTAATTGCGCAGTTAATCTATTTAATTGCTTGATATCCCTAATAAAAAACCAATTGTAAGACTAAAATAATGCTGATAAGGAAGGCAGGGAGTGCAGGTCCATGCAGTCAGTCATTGTGAAGAACAATATTTACTGCAGTAAGTAAATGTTCCCCTTGTTTAAAACATAAAATTCTTGCCCTGTGTAAAGAGCAAGTAACTAGGATACCCACTGTGATTAAAAAATAATCACAGGAGATGTTGAGGTGTCTCAATTTAACAGTGACACTGCTATTCCGATCAGTCTGAGAGCATCTGATTTGGAGGTTAAGGTCTTGTCTACAATGCAGTTTTTAGCCTTTGGTGTAGCTGCACCAACGCAAGCTCTTTGTATAGATAGTGGTGTAAACTGTGACATGCACTGATGCAGTCTACCTCAGTACAGACAGTCACTAAATCCGGGGAGTAATGGAGTGTAAAGGTATGGATAAAACTCCGGTTATTGGGTTTATGTAGTTCTATAATGGGAACATCTGAGATATATAATAGGAACTTTTAACACCTGTTGGTACTGGAATCCTTTCTGGTTCATATAGCACAGGCATCTATGCTGTGGCAACCTATGGCACGCGTGCCGAAGGCAGCACGCAAGCTGATTTTCAGTGGCACTCTCAATGGCACTCACACTGCCTGGGTCGGGGGGGGAGGGGGCTCTGCATTTTAATTTAAATGAAACTTCTTAAACATTTTAATAACCTTATTTACTTTACGTACAACCGTAGTTTAGTTATATATTATAGACTTCTAGAAAGAGACCTTCTAAAAACTTTAAAATGTATTACTGGCACGCGAAACCTTAAATTAGAGTGAATAAATGAAGACTCGGCACACCACTTATGAAAGGTTGCTGTCATCTGATATAGCATATCAGTTTGTGGCAGTTTACTAACAACTAGAACTATCCCTCCATGCTATTAACAGTCTAGAGATTTACCCTAGCGGAGACATTGGTTTTTGTTTTGTTTTTTGTGTTTTAGAACTTATTAACTAACATGTTCTTACACTAACACAGAAAAGGCAACTTAGACTTTTTCATGTTCTAGCTGATTGAGTTGAAATGTAGGCTCCCTCCTAAGCTTTAACTCGACCAGCTAATGTGTGTGTCAAAGTACAGTTTGCTTTGTCTGTGCTAGTGTTGGAATGTGCTAGAGCTAAGTGACATTTGAAAAACAAAACCTGAAATCAAGACAGACGTGGAATGTCTTATGGAATAGTGTCGTTTTGTTCAGATGGTAATTAACTCCATGTTGCATCTGATAGAATGAGACGAATTTGAAGGGGGCACGTATAGGTATGTTTGTTTCCAGTCTAAGAGAAATGTATCCAGTAAGGATCCTTGATGCTTCCTATCCTCAGAATAGAATGAATTTCATTTTGCATTGAGTTCTACGGCAAATAGGTCCACCTGAAGAAGTTTTCTATCTGAGAGCATGGGTTTGCCAATGCACTCTTCAGTGGCCACTTGTGCTGGATATTGTACTTACAGCTGAGGTCATCTGTGAGGATGTTATCTTTGCCTTTAATGTGGAAATTTCCAGTTCTTCATAGCTTCCTGATTTGGTAGTTGTGCTGAGCCCCATCCTCACAGTTGACTTGGCACACAGCAATAGTATTGCTAAAAGTTGTGAAAAAGAACACTTTGAGGCAGTATAAAAATGCCAGGCAGGCTAGACAGCATGACAAGCTATCAAGAATACGACAGCTGGACTCTTGCTAACCCTAGAGACCTTGTATTATGAGATGTTTCAGCTGAGCTCTGCAATCTAAACCTGATGTGTCTATTACATATATTGTTGGTGATAGGCTGGGTTGAGGGGAACTCCTCAGCAACAGTGCAGTGCTTTTATCCACAACCATAGAGATTCAAGTTGCAGGATGCTCAGTGCTTGCCATGATTGTCTACATTACAAATTGAGGCAGTTGAACTCTTTTTAGTTAATCCTGCATTGATCTCAACTAGAGTTTGATTATAGGAACAAGAAGCCTTCAGACTGAGGAGTCTGATGCAGAATCTCAGTTATCTGAGGATTTGTCCTGAGCTAAAGCAACTTTGAACATAGCCTGTAACTAGTCTAGTGGGAGGTGCATTATCTGGAGTCTGAAGCTGTCCCTGTTAACTACTCCATCTGCAGGAGGGTGGGCTTTTGAGGGATGGTTCTTAGGCCTAGGAAATAGAACAGCTAATTATCTTAGGAACCTAGTGTGCAGCCCTTTAAGGTGTGAGGTCTAGTATTGACTAGTCATTAAGAAATTGACATACACAAGCTTCCTTAGGGCTGCTGTTAACTGCTGTATGCTCTGTGATGGGCCTTGGGGATGGCTATATAGAGTCCAAATGGCAAACACCTCTTCTCTCCCAATTGTGTTGCTCTGCTACACAAAACCTAAAGTATTTGCTGTCTTCAAATCAAGACTCTCAGACTAGTCTTCTGGATACAACATTGTTATCTCAAATGCTAACATCACCATATAGAATTTCATCTGCTTGATAAATTTTGTTAAAAAGTCTCAAACATAGTGAGATGCAGTTCCCTCTTTTGGGACTCAGGAAATAACAAGAAGTAGTACTCCTTTTCCAAGTACTGTTAAAGGACTTCTCCAAAGACTATCTGGAATAGAAAAAAGTTTTGTCTCGATAGCACTTTCTTGTGAGAGGAATTCCTGGGAAAGAAGAGAAGTCAGGATGGAGTGGAAATAGGTCTTGGAAATTAGTTCAAATAGTGTAACCTCCTTCTAACTTTCTAACTTCCCCATGTAGCAAGGGGAAAGGAAAGACAGCTGGCAAGAAGGGAAAATGTCTTTGATCAAGTTTGGTTTGAGCCTCTTAACAGACATCATCACTACCGTGAGGAGTGCAGTTTAAGAATCTACACAGAATAGAATACAATAGACCTGTGAAATGTAGTGTTTTGGTCCAATTGTTGCAGGAGCTGAACCCCTGGCAATGACAGTCTCTGATGGTAAAATCTGCTCTTCTCTTCAGAAGATACTGATTGCCTCTGAGTAAGTCCTTGCCTGGACAATGGGTGGAAAAATCCTGGCCTTTGAAGTTGTAAGCAGAAATGTCAAGGTCTAAAGACTTCAGAATTGCATTAAAGTTTCTGCATAATTTTCCTATTGACGAAGCGTGGGGCCTGTGGTGATAGATTTTCAGAAGTTTTTAATCATGGCTTCTGAAATGGTGCTGAACAGGGTTTTTTCTTCCTACAGTTGCAGTTAAATGGTGTTCACTGGTTCATTGCCAATGACTGTTTTCTGCTTTGTTTAATTTTGCTAGCATAGGACAAGACTTAAGAATCACAGCCACCCCATACCACATATATATCAAATTCCACCTAAATCTGTCTGTGGAATGTGCCACCTAATGCTTAAGCATGTGGCAGAGCACTTTCTGCAGATGGAAAAATTACTCTGCAACTGCAAAGTATTCTGTTTTACAGATGTAAAAGCCAAAAGATGAGATGAGGTTAATTTACTGGGAGTGAGATGTGGACTGATTTAGTCATTAGAAATTTAGCAGATGAGACCAGAGTTCTAATAATGGTCCTGATATTGACTTATTGTATGTGACCTTTGGTAAGTCACATACCTTCTCTCTGCCTCAATTTACCAATCCAAAACTTGAGCATGATATTTAACTAACCTCTCAGGGAATCCTTTAGGGTTGATTAGGAACTGGTTACCTGAGAAAATGCTTCTGTTTCCCGTATCATGTTTACTGCCTTTAAACAGAGCCATTGGGGCTATAGGAAGGAGATGATTGGAGTAAGATTCCAGTGCCTGTGTGCCAGGTGGGGGTGACCCTAGAAAACATGGATCTGGCCACAGGAATTCCGTGGCATGGGAGCTGAAGAAGATGACCACTTGCAAACCTCAGCATAGGTAGCATGTTGGGGTGGGACTGGAGAGTGAGGAGGTGGAACTGCAATGCTCTTTCTGGGCAGCACGATCTATGGGTAGCCTTCTTAGTGCTGATTAAATTACCCCTAGGGCTGCTCCCCAGGACCAGGAGGCAAAAGGTGGCTGAAAGCTAGGTTAACAACCCTTCCCTTGGGCTGTAAATTTTGTTCTGCATAGTGTAGAACCGAAGGAAAAAAGGGAGAGATTAGTGTACTTGACTTCTCAACCTCAATATTGTATTCATTCTGCTTCTCTTACATGGCATTCAGCTTTCTTTATTTTAGAAGCTGTGTGTACACACAAGCCTGATAGATGAATGATTCACTTCTTCCTCTCTACTAGTGGTTTGTAAATCTGAGTCAGAGTGAATATTTGGTGTGTGTTTATTTGAGAATTCCCTCTTAAAAACAAAACCAGACACAGTGAAAGCATTTGATACAAAGATTTATGAATAACTTCAGCCATTCATAAAACAAAATCTTGGCTAAATTTGTTCTGGGTGGATGAACAGGATGAAACTGAGGTGAAGAATTACACTTGCAGTAGAACCTAATTTTTTTCTCTTCTCATTAATCTGTAAACTTGATAACTACTACACACAACTGGTAGTCTTATTGCCTAATTTTCAGCAAATATTAAAATGAGATTAGTGAGATTTCATTATTTCTATAAATTGTAGTACAATACACTAGTAAATATGTGAAGTATTATAATTAAATCTATACTATCATTTTCCTCATAAATGAACCAAGTAAATCTTGTGGTACAAGACCCTTGCTGTTTTTATTGCTCTGTTTACTTGTGGATGATCAAGCTTTGAGAGTTAGATTTTGGACCCCCATTTGTTAGTGATGTGTTTTACTTTGAGTTTTCTTGTGTATTCATTCATATGTTAAAGGAACATTGTCAGGTCAACTTAAGTGGCATACTCTAGTCTGAATACTTTTATATAGTAAGTTGACCCCTTAAAGATCCTGCAAGTGAAAGAAAATGGAGGAAAAATAATTTTTGTTTCATTTTTTCCTCTATGGAGTCAGTCTGCCCCCTGTTTATGTGGGTCTTTGACACAACTGCAGGAGAAAAACTGAAAACATGACTGTAAAACAATGTGGGCTGATGGGGAGGTGGGAGCAGGTGTATTGCCTAACTTGATCTTTAAAACTGACTAGATTTAAAACTGCCTCCGTTGTGCTTGCATGAGCTTGATGTGACTCCTTTTGTACTAAATCCTCTTTATGCTTCTCTGGTGATGTAAAGTGGATGCAGAGCTACCCAGCGTGAACAGCTGAGAATTACGCTGATGTGGGGAAATTATCAGCAGATGTACAGCTGGCATATCCAGATGTAATCCATACAGCCCTTTCCTCATCTGTATATGAAGCCGGAAAGTATGTATCCAGACTGTGCTGTACTTCAGTGGTTGCTGGCTGGCATAACAGTCCTGGGGGCTGCTGGGAGCTGTTTTAGCAGTCTTGAAACTGCTCTAAACTATGTTGGGTTTGGGGGTGGCTTAGAATAGATCCCAAGGTTGGGAACCCACAAAGAGATCTGTTAATATAGATGTTCCCAGTGCTTATTGGACATGGTTGAGGATTAAACCCAAGAACTTGAAAGTCAAATGATATGCAAAATAAAGCCAAATGTTGAGTATTTTTATAGCACTCTCAGATATGTAAAGAGATTTTTCCACATTTTTATTTTTAAAGGGAGAAATAACTGGTTTGGGATTAGGCTTGGAAAATGTTGACCCTAAAGGAGAATGTTTCTGAAAGTTATGCGCTTATAAAAACAGAAGATATTAATAGAACTCTTTATGTAATTACCCTAATGATTGCATTAATTACAATAAATACTAACAGAAAATATTGGTGAGTCTGAATTATAATCAGGTTTGGCAATCTAGCTCCCTTAAATCATTTGGCCCATGCTACGTGGAATGCTGTTTCATACTCAACATTCTCATGGAATTTTGGCAAGCATGCTCAGATAAATGTATATTCTGATGTTCATAAAGTTTGATTTGGGGTGGAGGGAGATCATCTAGTTTACAAAGTATTAAGTGACCAATGGGCTGGGGCAGATGGGGGTGTACTTAGGACAAAGCAGGAGGAAAGTTTGAGAAGGACAGGGCAAATGAATGACTAGCAATCCTATGAGGCTGAGACTGACAGCTGCATGGGGAGAACATACCAAATAATACTAGGAAGTACTGTGTTCTGTATTACACCACTGTTGTAAGCTCTTGTTTTTGTCTGGAAATAAAAATTACATTAAATAGAAGTTAAGATTGATAATACACATTGTAATGGGTTTGGGCCCTTTGGGGTGTCACCTATTGTGCTGGGGTGCCACTGAGTCAGTCTGTTCTGCCAGCCTGGGTCCACTTTATCTGGCCTTGCTTGGCTAGGCTTACAAGCCTCTTCCAGCCAAACACGCAGGCAGGGCCACACCCAGCTGCACAGAGAGACAGAGATCCATCCGCTCT
The DNA here is from genome assembly GCF_007399415.2 of Gopherus evgoodei. Lineage (NCBI taxonomy): Eukaryota > Metazoa > Chordata > Testudines > Testudinidae > Gopherus > Gopherus evgoodei. The sequence continues at coordinate 105,709,332 of NC_044324.1, forward strand.
GGAAAAATTCAGCCTTAGGGGTTCGCCCCAACATCTGGTGCCCCTACTTTTAAGGGGTACAAACCCAAAGGTTTTATTAAATTTGCCCCTTCCCTCAATGTGGAGGGAGATATGCACAACTTCCCTCCCACGTTAGAAATCACCAGGGTGAATTTGATTTAAATCGAAATGATTTAAATCACTAGTTAGGAAGACTTGATTTAATCATGGATTTCTACATAAAAGTCCATTCTTGTTGGTTGTTATAACCTTAATACATATTCTTCACAACTCAGAGATCGATGTAGGTTTCATTTTTAGAAGGTGTACACTATACATTTTTAAGTGATTTATTTTGAAAACTTTTCAGATTAGTTTTACAGCTATATCAGAAAATGGATGATATTGTTTCATACTATAGAATTAGAATTTATTATCCATATTCCATGATGATATCTTTGAGCTATAATGCATCTTAATTAAAGCTATCTTTAAATAGGTTATTTCCTCAAAGAGCATTTTATCAAAAACCCGATTTTAAAAAAATCATGGATTTTTATCCACTCTGGACATTACATAAACTGGGTTATATTATAAACAAGAAATAAGTTTTTATTAACTAAAAAAGATGAATTTTAAGTGAATATAAGAGATAACAGACAGGACAAAGCAGATTACTGAGCAGATAAACCAAAGTACGCAAGCTAAGCTCAATATACTTAAGGAACAGGTTACACAATGTAATTTCTTATCCTAAATGTTATTTTAGACAGGTTGCAAAGTTTCTGTGGTTCAGAGTTCTTGTTATATTCCTTTTCAGACTGGACCCCTGGCTCAGCCCCCTCGCCTTCCCTTCAGGTGGCTTTAGCAGTCTTTCTTCTTGGGCAGATAGACCATAGGGAGGAGGAGTTTTGTTTGCCTTCCTCCCCACACTTAAATAGCATTTACATAAGGTGAGAATCCTTTGTTTCCTAAACTTGACCCCCCACTTTCCATCCAGTGGAAAGTTACAGGAAGTCCTAGGTAATGTTTAGTATCAAGTGACAAGACCCACCTGACTCTGTAATATCACAGCATCCATGAGTCAGTGGCAGTATGGAGTGTCCCCAAGCCTTTTGACAGTCCATTGTGCTCCCTGATTGGCCATCTGTCTGGTTTTTGCATTGTTGTGTCTGACGTGTTACCAGTGGGCGTCATCCAAAGTAGCATAATTGAAATACAGATACATAGTCAATACTCCTAACTTCAGATACAGAAATCATACAGGCATACACATTGCATAATCACATTCAGTAAATTTCCAATGATATCTTACAAGACCCATGTCGCATAAAGTACATCTGTTAAGTTATATTCATATTACAAGAATATTTTCATAAAGAATATGGAATGAAACAACACATACATAATTAAGGGTTTAAAAAAAAAACCCAGAGATGCTGTAATTATACCAATACCAATGGTTAAAAAGCAAGAAATTCAGAGTGAAGATTAAATTTTAAAAGAAATTCAAACATGTTAAGTTATGGAAATATGGTTAGGGCACCCGAACAACCGTAACTCTGTCCTAAAGTGACACTATGGAAAAAAAATCATATAATTACAATTAAAGTAATGTTTTGGCTGCAGATTAGATTAAATTGACTCTTAAAGACATTCAATTTTTGTTTTTCTTTAGCACCATGAAGGGAAAATTTCTTAAAGACCAATTTTTAAATTTTAACTCTTTAGAAATTTACAATTGGCTAATCTTAGAAAATTCATTCTGTGCTCAAAAAGTGAATGCTGTAATTTTGGGCAGGATATGTTGTATTCTTTAAGTATAAAGTGGCTGAATATAAGCGCAAATCTAAAATTTGCGGAACCATGAGCAGAGCTTTATAATAGAACTAAATTATAGTATTGCTGGACTTTCCCTGAAGAGGAAAATATATAAATCTTGGGCACATCTCATTCATCCTGCTCATAATCATTTTTATATCTTCTGTTAAAACAGCTGTTTCACAGTTTCCCTCTTCGTTTTTTTTTGTAGTTAGGGCAGCTATAGATTAATGAAAAACGAACTGTGATTCCCTTTCCTGTGGAAGTTTAGTATATAAAAACTGTGAATCTTTCTATCTGTATAGTTATGTTTTATGTTCACGCTCTCACTCATGTTCAGTGTATTTCTTATATTCTCTTCTATATTTAGATCCCCTGAAAAGAATGGTTTCTAGTGCAGAGTGTTAAATTAACTTCACTGTACTGCACTTCAATCTGCTGCCTATAGGGATATTTAGCCGCAGAGTCAGGTTGATGTCAGGTGTCTTTATTAAAAAACAAACAAACAAAGAACAACAAAAAAACCTGTTGCTGCTTTGTGGTATTAATTGTTCACCACACATCTGCTCTTAGCTGTTCAAGTTACAGAGGACAAAAATCAGCCACCTTCTGTCTCAATGGAGCCATCAGCTGTTGTCACAGAGGAAAATTGAAGCATATTTGCTTCGTTGTAAGCAAAAGATCCTTCAGTGTTGTCTGGGCTCGCAGCACAGCCTATGCTTAAGGTTGTTCGACACTTCCTATTATTAGACTTTTTTTCAGTTGCTTATAGCTTTAGCAAACTTGACCATTCGAGCTGAAATTTTCCATGCCGGATGTCTGCTTTAGACTGAATTTTTGGGAGGAAATTTTAGCAAAAAATGGGAAACAGATTTTTTTGCCCATGTTTTGGTGGTTAGTTTTATTTTATTTTATTTTTTTATTTTTTTTAAACAACTCTAATAATTTGGTTGAGAAGCACTTTGTGCCTCCTTGCCTTGGAGCAGGGATTTGAAATTTGGTAGTGGGTTGCCTTTGTATCAGGCATGTTCCTTTTACCTTCCCTCTTGAAAAACCACCCAAACTCGAAAAGTTTATAAACCTTTGGAAAATTGCACTAGCACACCCTCAAAGACTTGTTAGTTTTGCATCTAAATTCTCCAAGGATTCAGTCTGCATGGAATATGCTTCAGCCCAGGGCTACAGGGATAGAGCAGGACTCTCTTCAGTTGCTGATCTAGGCTGCTGTGGTATCTGGTACTGGAACAGAGAATAAGAGAGACATGGATTTCCTGTGCTCCAAATAATTCCCCTGCTGACTTCCAGGTAGTGAGGAGGAGGAAGAAGAATGGCCTGACTGAAATGTAGAGGGGACAAAAACTGAATGGGGATAGGGAACTTGATGGACAAGGAGGCTGGGAATAGGATGAGGAATCTAGGATGAGGAGGTGGGATGGGGCGGGGCTGGAGGGACAGGGCTGGCACAGGGATAGGCTGGAGGTGAAATGGGCAGAACGGGTCAGGCTTGTGCAGAGGTTTTGATAGGGGGAGGGGGGAAGGAGCAGAAAGGTCTATGCCCACTCCTCTACAGAACCTACAAATAAACCCATAAGAACATAACATAAGAATGGCCATACTGGGTCAGACCAAAGCTCCATCCAGCCCAGTATTCTGTCTTCAGACAGTGGCCAATGCCAGGTGCCCCAGAGGGAGTGAACCTCCACCCTCTGACAGACAGAGGCTAGGGACACCATTCCTTACCCATTCTGGCTACTAGCCATTAATGGACTTAACCTCTATGAATTTATCTAGTTCTCTTTTAAACCCTGTTATAGTTCTAGTCTTCACAACCTCCTCAGGCAAGGAGTTCTAGAGGTTGACTGCACTGTGTGAAGAAGAACTTCCTTTTATTTGTTTTAAGCCTACTAACCATTAATGTCATTTGGTGGCCCCTAATTCTTATATTATGGGAACCAGTAAATAACTTTTCCTTATCCACTTTCTCCACACCAGTCATGATTCTATATACCTGTATCATATCCCCCGTTAGTCTCCTCTTTTCCAAGCTGAAAAGTCTTAGCTTCTTTAATCTCTCCTCATATGGGACCTGTTCCAACCCCCTAATCCTTTTAGTTGTCCTTCTCTAAACCTTTTCTAATGCCGGTTTATCTTTTTTGAGATGAGCAGACCACATCTGTACGCAATATTCAAGATGTGGGCCTACCATGGATTTATATAAGGGCAATAAGATATTCTCAGTCTTATTCTCTATCCCTTTTTTTAGTGATTCCTAACATCCTGTTTGCTTTTTTGACTGTTGCTGCACTCTGCGTGGACAACTTCAGAGAGCTATCCGTGATGACTCCAAGATCTCTTTCCTGATTAGTTGTAGCTAAATTATCCCCATCATATTGTATGTATAGTTGGGGTTATTTTTTCCAATGTGCATTACTTTACGTTTATCCACATTAAATTTCAGTCCAGTCTCACCATTCTTCTACTGTCTCCAGGTTCCTCTAATGTCTGGTCCACATAGAGGATGACAACTTACTGCTGTTTCTAGTCACTCCGTTAGCTCAAGTGGCAGAGTTTTGTGCTGTGGATGTAAAGGTTACAGCTCTGCCAATGAAGCGTGTGAGAATCAGTATTTCTTCATGTGATGAAATTTCTGGGTTTCGTGTGTGTGTGTGTGTGTGCGCGTTTGTGTGTGTGTTTTAAACAAGGGTCTTACGTGTGGAAAACTGTTAAAATAACATTAAGGTTGCAAAATGAAGCATGAAAAGTTAGGAAATGCCAGTAATTGAGATTGCCTAGCAACCCTGATTCATCCCACTTGTGTGTATACATTATGATAAGTCTTTAATTACATGATCACATTTTCTTCACATAACTGCTGGCTCATTCGGTTTACAGGATGGATGAATGGTACTCACTGAACAAGCCACTACTTGGTATTTTTATCATTATTGTTCACTGCGTGGCCCCATGACTTAATTACTGCATTCTATTCAAACTCAGCTCTGAAGACAGAATTGACTTCCTCCATGGCACTAATCACTATAGGATATGAACATTAATGAATCTATTTTCACAACATTCCTCTGAGGTGGTGGTTTTCCAGGTGTGTGGATGAGGGAACCAAGGAAGAGAGAGGTCAACACTGTCTGCTAATCTTGTGTCCTATTTGAGATGTCCGAGAGTCTGATCTGTTTTTCAGAATACTTAGCATCATATAGCACAGCTCCCAGTTATTTCAGTTGCAGCTATGAGTGCTCAAGTTGAGCATCCATAAAACAAAGAACATTCAGTCAGTGACCACCTGTGAAATGCTTGGTTTAAGTGATTGACTAGCATCACATGGATTCTATTCCTGCTGCTACTTCAGAGTTCCCAATCTTCCAGGTCAGCCTTCAGGTGCCATGACCATGAGACTATTCTTTCTCTTCTTGGAGTTGCCTGCCTTATTCATTGCACATCTTCCCAATTGTGCAGCAAATGAGGCAAGGGTCCTACAGACAAAAGTCTCTTATTACAGAGCTCTGAGTGATCTGACAAGCAGGTCCATCATGAGCACTGAATGAGGCAGGGATCCTGTGGAAAAATGTGGTTATATAATTAGAGACTGCATCATTGCGTACATACAAGGGAGCTAAATTAAGTCTGCATAAGCAATGTTAATGCTGGCATTCCCTAATATTTGAGTGCTTGACTTTGTAATTTTAGCATTCTAACAAGGGGTGTGTGTGTGTATAGATTATGTAGTATGCCATGTCTCACAAAGTAGTCTCCTGCTCTGGTTTTCCTGAGCAGCCAGAAGGCCATCTTCACTTACTACCTAAAGATTCCACCTATGTAAGGGAATCACCTCAGGGTGTAAGTCTACTGTAGCAGTGTCTTTTCTACATCCTTTCCAGTGCAGGTGGTGATGTCAGCTCCTCTGTTCCCTTCCCCTGGGCGCAAACACATGTCAGGCTGATCCTTAGCTTCTGGAATGGGACCATAAGCTCCTGGACACAAGAGCCAACTTTTGGAGAATGCTGTAACTTAGGCAGCTGGCTGGTCCAAGGAAGAAGAGAGTGTAAAGAGTGCTTAAAGTTCAATTCTTCCGGACCAGAGAATCTGGCCCAGCATCTCTAGAATATTATTTATTTTTACGCACTTACATTTAAGTGAAAGCAGTGTGTTGTGATGGGGGAAGCCCTTATACTCTTATATGGGGTAGAATCCTACAAAATCTGTTGCCTTTAACTCATGTAGTATGTAACTTTTTAAAAGCATCCCCCCCACACACATTTAGAGCATTATCTAAGACTTTATTATCCAAAATTTAAAAGTACATATAAACTTTGGTAATCTGTCTTGATTTTAGGAGTACCTGTAGCAGTTAACAAAAATTACCAAGAATGATATCCATGTTTGGTGACCTGCTTTTTGAGTAAGGCCCCAATCCTGCAAATGACGAGTAAGTGGAACTGTTCTCATGTGTAAAGGTAGGCATTGGTGTAACTTTGTTTGCAGGATCTGGGCTTCAATGTACAAAGCAAGTGATATGACTAGAAGCTAGCTGAAGTGGTGTGGCTATTATAGACATAATCTTTTAAAACTAGATTAAGTTTTTCCTTATGTATCCCGTAGTTCAATGTGCAAAACTTGAAACTAAGGCGATATATAGTATATATGTGAAAGTCTGTGAGGTTCCAATTGACTTAGTAGGACTACTTTTTTCCCCAGTTAGAGTAGAATTATACAGCTCATACTTTCTCCACAACTATCTGTGGTCGTATTTAGCACACTTGCATGTTTAGTATACTTCTATAAAATGGATTTCAGTGGAGGTGGAAAGTAGACTTCAGAGATTTTATTATTAAAAACAGATTTATAATTAGGGTACACCATGCACCAGAATACAGCAAAGGATCGATTTTTGTTTTAATAAAATGTTCCATTTAAATCTAAATGATTCCGTAAAACACTCTTAAATTTTCCCTTGGTGCTGCTTAATGTTACTTGGCAGGGAATGACTCATGGGTTTAAAAAGTAATCTTGTGGCTTTGTAATGTTTGTCATTTACTAATTGAGTGACCAAGAAGTAGACTCTGTGTGTGTGATATTTATTTTCATGGTCCCATGATTTCCTCTACATTATGGAATTGGCTGTAGAATGTCACTCTAGAAGCAGGATTTGGCTGCCACATCTAAGATTTTATTTATTCTTTTAACTTTGATTTTAGCTCTTTATGGTTGTGAAGATAATTACCTAAATGTGAATTGATGCAGTGTACTTTACTGTGCACACAGCATGAAAGGAAAGCTTTTTAGAGTAGTATGATTTGTTCCTGTTCACCCTAATAAGATGTTAGTCTGAAATTCACTCATGCAATTTTAAGGTCTTGTTAACTTGTTTCACTGATGGCAGTATTGGCAGACTGTCCAGCTAATGTTTTTTATCCATCACTTGTTAGTTGTAGTGGTGGAGAAATAGAGGGGGCCACAATAGGACATCTGGCTGTTGACCTGGATTGCTGGGGCAAGGAAAGGAGTCAAAAACCTTGCCCACTTCCCATAGTTTTCCTTCATCTCTCCTGGAAAAAAATCAGGTGTGTGTGGTCTCTGCTCACAAGGGGAACAGAAGGACGAGATGCATACTTTCCCAAGTACCAAAAATCTTAACTATCCTTATGGTGTAAAAAATCCCCAAGCCATCTATTGCCCTTTCCAAGTTGCCAAAAGTCCCATCTTGACAGAAACCTGCAGGTTTTATGCATTAATTCAAAATCTTGCAGCATACTAAACAATGAAAAGCTGGAGGCAACGCATATGGGGAAAAAAATCCATGGTTTTGTTGTTTGTTTTTTATTTTCATATTAAATTAAACTAATTCAGATAAATTCAAGATTTTATTAATCTACTGCAGAAATTTCATTCTGATTCCAAATTATCCCTATATCACAGAAATCAGGATTTTGCTGCGGAATTGAATTTGTGTGCCAGAGACTGTTCAGGTCCCTTCATGTAATCTGATCCTATGGAGTCCTGAGGGTATCTTTGTTTCTTTCAGGTTTCAGAGTGGTAGCTGTGTTAGTCTGTATCAGCAAAAAGAACGAGGAGTATTTATGGCATCTTAGAGACTAACAAATTTATTTGAGCATAAGCTTTTGTGGGCTAAAACCTACTTCATCGGATACATGCAGTGGAAAATACAGTAGGAAGATATATACACATACACACACAGAGGACATGAAAAAATGGGTGTTCCCATACTAACTATAATGAGAGTAGTCAGTTAAAGTGGGCTATTATCAGCAGGAGGAAAAAAAAACTTTTGTAGTGATAATCAGGATGTCCCATGTCCAACAATTTACAAGAAGGTGTGAGTAACAGTAGGGGGAAAAATTAGCATGGGGAAGTAGATTTTACTTTGTGTAATGACCCGTCCATTCCCAGTCTTTATTCAAGCCTAACTTAATGGTATCAAGTTTGCAAATTAATTCCAATTCTACAGTTTCTTGTTGGAGTGTGTTCTGAAGTTTTTTGTGTTGAAAAATAATGACTTTTAGGTCTGTAACTGAGTGATCAGGGAGGTTGAAGTGTTCTCTGACTGGCTTTTGAATGTTATAATTCTTGATGTCTGATTTGTGTCCATTTATTCTTTTGCGTAGAGACTGTCCGGTTTGGCCAATGGCTTAAATAAAGATTGGGAGTGGATGGGTTATTGCCAATATACTGTCGCTTCTGGTGCCGCCCATGCTAGCCACTGAGGTGCCCTGTTCGACAGGTAAGCCTGCCTTGGGACCCTTCCAGTGGTCTCCATCAGTGCAGCACTGCTCCTTGCAGCAGGCGGTGCCTGGCCAATGCTCGTTGAATACAGCCGGTACAGCTCACTGCGGGCACGTTGACGGTCTCTGAGACATTGGTCTTTTCGCTACCATTCCTGATCTATGGAGCAGCACTGCACTTTAAGTGTGACCTCCTATCTGATGGGCTGGCACTGCTTTTGGAACAGACAGACAGTAAATTACATGGCCTGAAAGACTCGGGGGCTACCTGGCCCCTTACATGCTGGGACCGGCAAGGAAGCAGTTTAAGCTGCAACAGCCACACAGATTCGATCAGAGCCCTTCCGCAAGAAGGGCAAAGGCTGTAAGTGCCAGCAGGGCCATCAGCCGGCACCCTCAGCTCCCTTGAGCTCTAGCCATTACCAACTGGGCAACAAGCCGGCATTTTGAGGATGTGCTCAAAGCTTTCTCAAGCCTGTGTCCTGGATCCAGCACGCCTGTTATTTTCCAACCGTTTGTCCCCCTTCCTCCCTGCCTGGACCTCTATAACATCGGACCAGTGGGTCCTCAACACAGTAGCAGAGGGATATACCCTCCAGTTTGTTTCTGTCCCCACTCTCCTTCCCTGTCCCTCTTCAGAGACCCTTCTTTTGAGCATTTGCTCACTTAGGAGGTGCAGGGCCTTCTGGGGGTGGGAGCCATGGAAGAAGTCCCTCTGCACTTAAGAGGGAAAGGGTTTTACTCCCACCATTTTTTTGATCCCCAAAGCCCAGGGGGGTCTACGCCCCTTGACCAGCGAAGCTACAAGAAGTATCTAAAGAAGTTGAAGTTCCACATGGTCTCCTTGGCCTGCATCATTCCTTCCCTGGATCCAGGAGATTGGTATCAAGTACAGAGGGGTAGCCGTGTTAGTCTGGATCTGTAAAAGCAGCAAAGAATCCTGTGGCACCTTAAAGACTAACAGACGTTTTGGAGCATGAGCTTTCGTGGGTGAATACCCACTTTGTCAGATGCATGTAGTGGAAATTTCCAGGGGCAGGTATATATATGCAGGCAAGCTAGAGATAATGAGGTAGTTTAATAAGGGAGGATGAGGCCCTGTTCTAGCAGTTGAGGTGTGAAAACCAAGGGAGGAGAAACTGGGTTTGTAATTGGCAAGCCATTCACAGTCTTTGTTTAATCCTGAGCTGATGGTGTCAAATTTGCAGATGAACTGAAGCCCAGCAATTTCTCTTTGAAGTCTGGTCCTGAAGTTTTTTTGCTGCAGGATGGCCGCCTTAAGGTCTGCTATAGTGTGGCCAGGGAGGTTGAAGTGTTCTCCTACAGGTTTTTGTATATTGCCATTCCTAATATCTGATTTGTGTCCATTTATCCTTTTCCATAGCGGATAAGGTGCCACAAGATTCTTTGTTGCTTTTAGGAGATTGGTATGTCACACTCAACCTGAAAGACACTTACTTTCACACACCGATATTTCACGGACACAGACAGTTCCTACGTTTCATAGTTGTGACTGCCCACTACCAATTCACAGTGTTCCCTTTTGGGTGTTCCCTCAAGGGTGTTTACGAAATGCATGTCAGTGGTGGCAGCCTACCTCAGATGTCAGGGTATCCAGATTTACCTATACCTTGAAGACTGGCTTGTCAAGGGCTGGTCCAGATCCAGCGCAGTGTTGAGACTTTGCAAGTCACTTGTCAAGCTCTGGGCCTATTGATTTAAATAGAAAAATCAACGTTGATTCCAGTATAATCGATAGTTTATTGGAGTGGTACTCAACACTACCCAAGCGAGAGAATTTCTGCCAAAGGCCAGGTTCAGAGCAATGTCAGATCTGATTGTCAGTATCACTGCCCATCCGCTCACCACGGTCTGAGTCTGTCTCAGACTACTGGGGCACATGGCAGCATGTATGCACATTGTCCACCCTGCGAGACTCAGGCTGCGTCCCCTCTAGATGTGGCTGGCATTGGTTTGCTCCCCAGCCAGACATCACCTGGACAAGGTCATCACAATCCCTCCACAGGCACTTACCTCTTTGCAGTGGTGGTCCAACCCCATCCTGGTGTTGGAAGGTGTGCCGTTTGAGAGCCCATGACCCACGGTCTCCCTGATTTCAGATGTGTCCAACCTTGGTTGGGGAGTGCTTCTTGGTACACTGCATACTCCAGGGTTATGGTCTTGTAACGCACTCGTATTGCATATAAACATCAGGGAGCTCAGAGCCATTATCTGGTTTGCGGTGTCTTCCTTCCCCAACTGTCCAGCTGGGTGGTGCAGGTGTTGACAGACAACACAACCTCCACTGGAGGCCTGGAACAAGAAAGGCTTTCTCCTGTTGTGGTCAGGAGACCTGATGTACACCTTCCCGCCAATTCTGCTCATCAGAAAAGTCCTCTCAAAAATCAAGACACACAAGGCACAGGTCTTCATGATCACCCCAGCATGGCTTCACCAGCATTGGTTTGGCATGTTCGTGGAGCTGGCCGTACCAGTGCTATGGCCACTTCCTAGCTGCCTGGACCTACTCTTGCAGGATCATGGTCGACTCCTGCATCTGAACCATGCCTCTCTCCACGTCACAGCCTGGATGCTGCGTGGCTGAATCCAGAGGAACAAGCTTGCTCTAGTCAGGTACAGCAGGTTCTCTTGGAGAGCAGAAAGCCAGAGCAACTTACCTGTCAGAGTGGAAGTGTTTCTCCTGCTGGGCGTCTGAGAGAAATTATCTGATTGACCTAGTCATCTCTGCAGTCCATCCTGGATTACTTGCTTCACTTAAAGCACCAAGATCTCGTCACTTCTTCAGTCCAAGTGCATCTGGCCATATCGGCCTTCTATCTTCACATCCAATGTAGATCGGTGTTCACGCATGAGATGTTGATCAGGTTCCTGAAAGGCCTTGGAAGACTTTTTCTGCTGATTTGGGACCAGGTTCCTCAATGGGACCTCAACGTGGTCCTCTCCAGGCTCATGGGTCCACCCTTTGAGACTGTGACTTCTTGTTCCCTTTCCCACTTGTTGTTGTGGAAGGTTTCATTCCTTGTAGCTATTACCTCAGCAAGACGTGTCTCCGAGTTTAAAGCCCTCACTTTGGAGCCCCCATACACAGTATTCTACAAGGACAAGGTCTAGCTGCAGCCCCTTTCGGCCTTCCTGCCAAAGGTGGTGTCGCACTTCCATGTCAACCAGGATATCTTCCTCCCGGTGTTCTGCCCAAGAACTCACATGACCAATGAGGAGTGGCGGCTGCACACTGTAGATGTCAGGCGCGTCCTGGCTTTCTACCTGGAGAGCACCAAGCCCTTTCGCAGATCGACCTGCCTCTTTATTGCAACAGCTGACAGGATGAAGGACCTTCTGGTGTCCTCTCAGAGGATTTCGAATTGGATCACCACCTGCATCCACACTTGTTATGAGTTGGCACAGGCTGTGCCTCCACCGATTTAGAGAAGGCTCACTCGACTAGGGCTCAGGTATCTTTGACAGCCCTCCTGGTTCGTGTTCCTATCCAGGACATCTGCAGGGTCGTGACTTGGTCTTCAGTACACACGTTCACAACACATTATGCCATCACCCAGCAAGCCAGAGATGATACTGTATTTGGCAAAGCTATGTTGCAATGGACACATCCATGAACTACCACCTGCCTCCGATGAGACTGCTTGTGAGTCACCTACAATGGAATGGACACGAGCAAGCACTCGAAGAAAAGATGGTTACCTTTCTTAAGTGTTGGTCTTCGAGATGTGTTGCTCATGTCTATTCCATGACCCACCCTCCTTCCCCTCTGTTGGAGTTCTGGCAAGAAGGAACTGAGGGAGGGTGAAGCCAGTGGCACCCCTTATACCAGCACGTACATGTGCCACTCCAGAGGGTGCCAGAGCTAGTCCCCTATGGATACCACTGAGGGGAAAACTTCCGGCATCGGTGCATGTGGCGAGCACACACTCCTACAACGGAATGAACATCAGCACATCTCGAACAACAGTTACGAAAGGTAACCGTCTTTTTCAACTTCTGTTTAGTCCTGTTGTCTGTGACAAGTCTGAAGTGCTGAGAGTTTGCTGTATTATATTCTTATTCACCAATAGATTTATTAATTTTCAACATCAAGAACATATTCTGCCCTCATTTATATCTGTGCAACCGAATACAAAGACAGTGGGGTTGCATATGTGCAACTGAGAGTAGAATTTGACCTGGAGAATCTTTATTATTCCTGGCAACTATGTGTGAATCAGAAAGAAGACAGCCTGAGTTCCGAGATTCCAGACTGAGTTCACAAGGGTGGCAGTTTATAAATGAAACAAAGTGGTGGCTTTTTAACCGAGCAGTTAACTGAGACAATACACACCAAAACCTCTGTTCTTTTAACAGTTACTTTACTCAGAAAGTTGCTTTTAAAGACAATAAATTTCATTTTTTATGCAGCCAAAGATATTCCCCCATTGCATAACTGCCCCAATAAGGAGCACATTCAAAATCAACACCCTGCCCCACCAGGTTATCGCAGGTAAAAGCCTAAACTTGAACCATTCTTTGAGGGTTAAATTTAGCTTATATTGGATCAAAAAGAGGAAGTAAATTCCAGAGTTAAGAGCCACGTAATAGGAATGTCATGCCACTTGCCCCTAAACATTTAAATATAAGAACTATCCACTCAGACTCCTCAGCTGATAACTTCTTCCCTGACCAAAGGGAGAAACGTAGTTTTATGACAATTAAGTGCAGTTTCGTATGTGGACTGCTAAAATTGACAGTTTTGAGCTACAGAACTGCACTGGAGTTGTGAAGATTTCTAAATGTTGTATTATAGAGGGGCAGTAGGTCTTGTTTGTCTGGCCTAAATTAAATTGATTCAAATGTTTAAAGTTGAACCATTTTAATATTCTAGTTGATAACAAGGGCAATATGCGATACACGTTGCTTTGAGCACTATTAGCATGTAGTTTCTTATGTTTAAAATAATTCTGTTACTATCTGCCTTTATTATTGTCACACTATTTTTAATAATATGTGGATGTGATGTGTGTGTTTGTATTACCGCAGCACCTAGGAATCCTAGTCTTGGAGCAGGAGGACCTCATCATGCTAGGCAGCAAAAGTATGCTAACAATTTGTGAATGCTGCCTTTGGAAATTAAATAGTATAAAAAGAATTAAACTGGGTTACAGTGCCCTGTAAATGAAGAGATTATCATTTTCAGATTTAAACAGGACCTGATTCTGGCTAACCTCCAAGAAGACTGAGTTGATCCAGTAACCAGTCAGATTTCTAAATGGAGTGTGAAGAACATATCAGCTTTGGTGGTAGTTTTGGAATTGGATTTGACAGTCTGTGGAAAAGAGTCACTTTGAGATTTGAAGCCCCCTCCCTGCAGACTCCTGTGTTCTAGAGCATAGAGGAATTAATTAACAAAAGACACTTGATGCATGTAGTAGGAACTTCTACTCTGAAGCACATTAGGAATCCTGCTCTGAGACACCTATAGGTCATAGAACAGGGGCTCTCTCCATGCTCCTCCTAAATTGTTTCTCTCCTACCCTTCTCTGGAGCTTGTCAATTTCAGTTCCAGGCTCCAAGTGTTCTGAAGCAAACTGGAGCTAAATTCTCGAGTATCAAGCCACCTTGAATCCTGTGATGCATTAGTGCAAAGTTCTGTAGCACACACTTTTTAGGGGTCCAGTTTAGGAATTCTGTGGAAATATAGCTGAACTGTCTGAATTTTGTGCATGTAGAATATGAACCACAGCCTACACATCCAGCAGTTTGATCTATATATACACACAAACATTTTAAAAAAATAAATTTTGAAAAGTAATTTGTAAAATGATCAGTGCACCCATTCTCCTTTTCTTCCTTTATCATGGCTTTGTGGCTCAAATCCAAAGAAAAATCGAGGCAGAAAGGTGAAGAGAAGATCATCAGAAAAAATGCCAACAATGCATTTGTTTGCAGTGTTTTAGATTTGTTGGTCCCAGGATATGAACGAGACATGATGGGTCCAGCTTCTCTTGGTGGAAGGGACAAGCTTACGAGCTTCACAGAGCTCTTTGTCAAGTCTAAAGAAGGTAACCTGAGTGTCCAGGCTAAATACAAGATGGGACAGATCAAGCACAATGTTGTAGGAGACCATTTTAAAAAGAAGTGGACCGTTAACATCCTTGCAGTCATAGGACAGTGGAGGGTTAGTAGGCAGCAGGATGTGTTGCAAATTGTTGTAATGGGCCATAAAACCTGCACAACTCCTTTTCCCACTGGAGTCATGATTTTCCCACTCTTAGACTTGGTCTCAGGCTGCAGTACCCTGTGTACTAACAATGCTTTCCCTGGTCCTACTGAACTCGGTACCTGCAACTCTCCTTTGGGAGCTATAAGCAGTGGTAAGTAAGGCATATTGGGCTTACATTTTAAATTTCAAACTATAAATAAAAGTATAAAAACTAGATGAGATTTGGGAATTTAAACTGATGAGTGTACTTAAATGTGCATTATAAAATATTTAAAACATGCTGTTAGGTCCAAAAGGTCAAACTTTTGTATCACAGGTGTATATGTAGCACTTTCTTCTTTACTTGCCTCCCTACTCTTTGCTGTAAGCAGACTATATACTAAAATGTTCAAGAATCCTCTTCTCCAAGTGCCTCAACAGGATTTTTGTGTGATTTATGTCTTTTTATTTTTTAATCAACAAAAGGGTCTGAGGGCAATTAATATTGCATATTTATGTACTTATAAGGCTGCATGCCACCCCTGGAGGCCTGGAACAAGAAAGGCTCTTGGCTTAGGTTATTTCACCCCACTCCAGGATCACATGGGGCTGGAATTCCTTCCAGAGGCATAGTCTGAGCTTGGGAGGCGAAATGAGAGACTTTGCTCATAGAGATGCAGCAGCATGACTTGAACTCTCTCAAGATTGATCTACATACAAACTTGCACTGTAGTAATTAAACCTGTTCTAGCTGATGTCTTCTGAGGGGAGGAGAGGGGTTTCGGGAAAGTCTCTGAGGATGCGCTTAGGTGGGAATAAGTGTCCTGTTCTGATTTAGCATGCACTGAATTTTTACATATGTAAGCAAAATAGAACACATTTTAAAATAAGATGTAAATTACAACTGATTTAGTTACTGCAGTGCAAGTTTGTGTGTGGAGAAATCTTCAGTTCCTGAAACTCTACCAGGGATGAATTACCCATGTTTTCTTGGGACAGATTTTCCTCTTGAGAGGAAGGAGCGTGATGACTCTAGTAAGAAGACTGCTTTTTCCTACCAACAATATCCTACAATCTGGTGCAGAGATTGGGAAAGGAACTTAATGTATCTACTATGGAAAAGAATGAATAAAGGAAAAGTGAAAATGAAATGTAACAAAGGGATATAGTGTATAAAGAAATGGAAGATGAGCAAGTATTTTAGGTACAAGTATGTGTGGTCGGGGGGAATTGTAACAGGCTAAATTCTATAAAAATCACTGTTTCTACTGTTGAATCACAAGTTGCACATAAATTTAAATAATTGTACAATCTCTTATAGTACCATTGTCTTCTGTCTTTCTCTTCTGGTTTATCACCTGTTACTTCATGTCTACTTGGATAGTGTTAGCACAGTTCCTTGTGTGGTGGGATCCTGAGGTCTTTGAGAGCTATCCAAATAAATCTAAAAGTTATATAAGACATTTAGTGGTGCTAACTCACAATTTTGGGGGGGAGTGATGTGATTTTGGTTCTGACTTGTGCCTGTGTAGTGAATTTGAGCCTGCAAATTGGCTGTCTGCTCCACTTGCCTGCCTCTTGGGGTAGAATAACTAATCGGAGCTGCTGCAGACAGAGATGTGTCTCGCCCTACCCCTCCAACTCCATAGCAACCCAAAGCCATTCTCATAGGAGGAGAGAGTGGAGGTGGCTCTGTACCCTCCCCTTCTGTGAGCCATGGGGACAGGATGGTTCCTCTGCCCCAGCCTTCAATGCAACATCTGGCCTGGGGCGGGGCGGGGGAGAGGAGCAAAGACCCTGTGGAGTGTCTTCTCCCGCTCCCACTCCCCAAAGTCTGGAAGCCATGGCAGTTTGGTATGAGGAACCTCAGGAGAAGCAGAGGTGAGGCTGTATGAGTGAGTTCAGAACTGAGAGCAGCTTAGTGGACTGAGCTGACAGGGTGGGAGCTGGATGGGGGATGAATTAACTACTGGGCTGGGGACAGGCATATGTGCAGGTGAGAACTCTTTCAACAGGGCCAAAGTCACATTCCTTTTTCTCTTTCACCCACAATGGACAGGAAGAATTAAAAAATCAAAAGACAGACCAAAAAAGCACAATATATAGTCTTTAAAAGAAAATAAAACCTCATGTTTCTGGAGGTCTGCCTAATGGTTTTTGATGTCCGGAGGTTGGCAATAGTGGGAAATATATAATGGAAAATAAAGGCTTTTTTTTTCTTCAATCTTTTCGTTTTGGATTATTATAGTGAGCAGAGGATTCACAATTTGAGGGGTTTTGTTCATGAGGGACGCTAGAAAAAAATAAAAGAAATTTGAAGGTAACTTATTTCTTCCAGCTCCATATTCAACAGTATTAAAAGTTCTGCAGGCCAGAATTTTCCCTTCACTTGCATTTGTGCAGTCCCACAGTACTTCTTCCTCAGTAACATCTTAAATGGCTTATTCATGTGTATCAGAGGACAGAATTTGGCCTTGTGGTAGGAATTAAATTATTCCTCTAGCGGGAGTCTAGATGTAATCCTGCTCCCTTTTCCATGTCTGTCTGCCGTCCTAATAATAGCAAAAGTCAGTAAATGGTTATTTTAGTCAGTAAAGTTAGCATGAGTCTCAGAATACACAGCAAACTTTTTCAGTAAGAAGGTGTCATTTTTACATAGTCGTAAATGGTCACCTTAGGCAAATAAATCAGGTTCTGATTTTGAAACTGATATATCTGAGTGGAAAAGAGGCCATTTTGGTTCTTAACACTAGGTCCCCTTCTTTGAAAATTGTGGCTTTAACCTCTCTGCCTTTTTCCTCTGTAAAATGGGGAATTGTGAGATTTAATTCACTGTGTGGTTCTAGGGTACTGCAGTGATTGAATACCGCAGAAATTCCTGTACATAAAATTTGTATTTATATACTCAGTTCATGAGAGTAGAGTAGGTTGCATACTGAGATGCAGCACCATTATATGGTAAACCTCCAAACAGAAGTGACTTCAAAACTTTAACCTTTCTAGATTTTAAAGTACTGCCTTTCCATTCCTTGCAGCTCTCGCTATCTTTTGTAGTGATGGTACTCTTATTCTTTCAGTGTGAGTGAAATTCTCCCCACTGTGGAGTTGTCTGCACAAGACTCTCTGCACTGCATAGTCAGTTAATGCATGATGTAAGTGGTGTGTAGAATTTTTATCTATAAAATATATTTATCTACTATAAGCACTCTGTTTAAAACAAGTATTTGTATTTAAGAACATAAGAATGGCCTTAGTGGGTCAGACCAGTGGTCCATCTAGCCCAGCATCCTGTCTTCTGACAGTGGCCAGTGCCAGATGCTTGAGAGGGAGTGAACAGAAGAGGGCAATTATCAAATGATCCATCCTGTCCTCCAGTCCCAGCTTCTGCCAGTCAGAGGTTTAGTGATACCCAGAGCAAGCAGTTGTGTTACTGACCATCATGGCTATCTTCCATTTGATTGAGAGTGGTGTAGAATAAGAAGGCAACAGCTTATTCTGTGCTCTTCAAGGAGCAGATAGAAGTTGGCATGGGGAAAGCAAATTCTAGTAAGAAGCACACATAAGAGCATTGAGCTAGCAAAGGCAGCCAAAGGCTTCTGGAGCAAGTGTAATCTATTTTCCCTGGTAAAAACTGGGCTCTCTTTGGGTACATGTTTTTATCCTTTCTGTATGAAATAAAAAATACTCCCTTAGCCTGCTTGTATTGCATATCTTAGTAAGATGTAAAATTAGGAACAGCTGGACTGTCTCTCTCAGTAGCCAATATAAAAGATAAAACGTTTGAACATAGCCTCACTGGCACACATGCATGTGCTTTGTGCATGTGATATAACAGATGTGGATATGACAGAAAAGCGAAACTTAATATTTTAAAATATTTCCCAGAATGTGTTCAAAATAAACTTAAAATAAAATGGCATGTTTTTGTTAGTGTACAGATAGCTAGAATTCAGAACATATGCATTTTCTTGTGCAGTTCACAAGATGCGTTGGAAATGCTTTACTTTTTGCATAGTAGACATGGAATACTTGCTCTGCAGCTATCTGATCTTTTACCTGGTAATTTTTTACCCTTATGTGCAGGTGCAGCTGGGACAGGCAGATATAAAATGTCCAATCACAGAGTGCAGTGAATACCTGGATGAAACAACTGTCCTCTACAACCTGCCACATGACGACATCATCAAGTATAAATACTTCCTGGAACTCAGCCGTATTGACTCCAGCACCAAGCCATGCCCTCAATGCAAACACTTTACCACTTTCAGGAGGAGAGGTCACATTCCAACTCCTACGAAATTGGAGAACAAATACAAAGTGAGCATGCTCACCAAACCTATGGATTAGATGACACAGCTGTAAGCAGCAAAAGTAGGACAGCATGTGGTGGGCATTAAATGGGCTTTCCTCCATTACTGGAGCCTAATGTAAGCTGTGATTTAGAATATGAATCTATAGTATGATACATCTGAATAACTGGTCAAGTCGTGTAACAGTTCAGTCGTCTATTTGAACTTTTCGTGTTATTTATTTCTTGTGGTAGGAGGACAGTTTGGCCATTAAATTTTCATGGTACCTTGAAAGGTGACTGATCCCTTCACTTTCCACTGCACTAACTGAACGCCAGTTTGGACAGAAAAGAGGTGGGGGCTCTAAGATTGACTTTAATAATTAACCAGAGTTTTTAGCCACACAACTCAACTTTTCTCACAATTAACAAAGTATAAAGCCCTATGTGCTGGGGAAGCACTTTTCCTGAGGGCTGCTATGTTGCTCTGTGATGAGTTGCTTATAGGTGCAACTTTTTATTTTTATAATGGATAAGTGTTTTAAAATTCCCAAAAGGCAATCTGATTATCAGTTGCTTAGAATTCTCCATTACCCTATTGAGGAGGGTATGATACCGGAGTGTCAAGGAAGGTAGAGGTGAAAAAGATGTATCAAATATTTATCTGTCTTCCTGTCATGCCAGAACATATACAACTTTTAGATAATGTTTCTGAGAGAGAATATACTGGTTATTAAGATGATGACGGTACATATGCTTATAGCCAAAAAAGCAAAGTACAATCCACTATGCCTACAGTTTGACTAAAACTCGCATGCATAATGCAAAAATGACTAGTAGTAGGTAACTACTATCGAGTCACATTATTTAGTCACTTGCTCTCAGAATGTTAAGTAACTTTGAGAAAATCTAGTACAAGTGTACATGTATGATGATTAAGTTTTAAACGTGTTTACAACTGAGCATTAAATATTTTTGAGGAGAAGAAAAATCCATATCTGAGAAATAGTGTTAGTTTAGTCTTTAACACTGCTCCCCTCCTTTTTAAATTTTTTTTACTTAATTTAAATCTTGTTGCTTCAGATATTTTTTGTTACCGTTTTGAGGAAAGAACATGTAGGGTGGCAGTTATATTACACATTTTCCACAACTATTTTACTCATTTCCTCTTTCTTCACTCTCCCTTTCCATGACTTTTTTATGGTAAAATAATAAAGATGACAGCACTTGTTTATATAGTCGAGCCATGTTTTTATTAGTTTATTTTATTGGAGCCTACTTACCACTATTTACATATGATTGGTAACTTCTAAATAAGTTGCAAAGATGTGTAGCATGTTCTGTGCCTTGAATCACCACCATCTGATAGAAAGCCCTCTATGGTGGCAAATGGCAGAGTTATTTCAAAGGGTGACATGATTCTGGGCATGATGCTCAAGATGTCATTCTTTGTCTTCTGTGTATTTTATCAGTTAATTTAGGAAACATTTGTTAGTAAATGGAAGAAAACTACCAGCTCGTGATTAAGAATACTGTAACTTGCCTGTCACAGTCACTGTTTTTGCTTCTTGCTTTAATGATAGTATTGTTACAAATTTTTCAGTCTGTGGAATATGCTGGTATCTCATTGGGTTTCAGGTCACTTAGGGTGTGTTCTACACTGCGGCCAGGAGTGGACAGGCTCATGCTAACAGGGCACAAGCTATAGTGATAAATATATCAGCATGGACATTGTGGCTCAGGCTAGAGCTTGAGCTCTCAAGCCTACGGGGTCAGGTGGGCTTTACAGCCTGAGCTGCAATGTCCATACTGCTATTTTTAGCATGATAGCTCGAGCTCCGTTAGCATGAGTCTGTCCACCTGGCCTGGGAAACTCACTCCCAGCTGCAGTATAGACACACGCTCAAGGGCAGCTGAATTCACAATGACAGCTTCCTGGGCTGTGACCAAGCTGTGCTTACCAGCTTAGTTAGGAGTAGTGTAAAGGTATTTGTCATCTTTACACCTCCCTCTCAAAATCCTCAGGCACTCCAGCCATTAGGCCTCTTCAGATCACAAATTAGAGCAGCCTAACAACAGTTGTATTTTATGCTATCTGTCCATATGCCCAAGGGACGATTCAGCTGCTGAAACCAGGAGCGGAGCCATGGGGAGCCCCAGCACTCTCCTTCCCCCGAGGCCGGGAACAGAACTGCAGGGCAGAAGCCCCAAGTCCCAGCGCTCCCCCCCCCCTCAGATCTAAAGCCCTGAGCCCTGGTGCTCCTGAGGGTCAGAAGCCATGACCCCCCACTGCCCAGAGCCCTGACACCACTCCCTCCCTGTCCCCCGCTGCAGCCCCAAGGCAAGGCACTCTCCCTTCCCCCATGGTTGAAGTCCGTAATGTCTTGTTCAGAGTTACGGACAACTTCCATTCCCAAGGTGTCCGTAACTCTGAGGTTCTACTGTAACTTTTTGATAAGTGTTCTGTCCCTTTTTTGTAGACTTGGTCTAAGATCCATTTGATAAGTCTGGACTTGCCAGATTGTGTTCCCTCAGAGTGACTGAAGATAATGCCTGTCCACTTGTCCTTGTGGAACTGAGCTCATTTGAGGCTGTCCTACATTTGTGTAATTTGTTAAAAAGCAGTAATCTTTCTGTGACAAAGTCTTCCAGATAGAAATACTTGAAAATGGCAGCCTTTGGATAGCTTGCTCACATGAGCTATTCAGGTCACCTGTTTTTGTTTCTACTAGTTGCACTTGAGAGAAATGGCTGGTTGCAGATCCTGCCATCTGCCTCAGTGCATATCAGAATAGCTGCTTTGTTTGCAGTTAATGTGATCACTGCTCATCAGATTTTCTGGAATTATTTATTTATCTCTATCACCAATAAAACGTGTGACATAGAGCTCTCCAGTCAATGCGGCTGTGCCCGCAAAGATTACCCTTCTGGGCTGCTGTTACTGTGCTGAATGCCTCTTTTCCCTGCTCCTCACTCCATCTGTAAATTACACCAGAGGAAATTCTTCCTATTCACCATTGAATAAGTAACAGGAAATATACTGCCTTCAGAAGAGCCAGCTTACATGTGTGAGGCTTACAGAACATCAGCAGTGGGACTGAAGTCTATAAATACTCTATCAGTAGTGCATTTTTATTCTGAATAGTAATTTGGGGGGAGGGGGAATTTTTGTATCTCTTAGAAACCAAGAATACACTTTTATTAGATAGGAAAAAAAAAAGCATACTCAAAATAATTAATACAGTTTGAAAACATTACAAATTATTCACATACCTTCTAAAACCTAAATTCAGACTAATCTCAGCATTGTTTATTTTCTTTGCTGCAGATGAGTCTTCTACAAACTAAAACCTAAAGATCAATTGTTGATTGTATTCTAGCAATGATTACTAGAGGCATCAATCGAGATCAGGGCCCCATTGTAGTAAGCACTCTATGAACATAGAGTTAAGGAACAGTCCCTGCCCTGAACTTTAGAATTTAATTCAGGGGTTTCAAACTCATTTTGTGGTGTGGGTCTAATTACCCATTCAGTCAGTCAGTGGGCTGGGAGTAAAAAGGATTAACTGATTTTTCTCAGAATCAATAGAGTTCTGGCTGCTGGTGCCTAGAATGTGTTTCCTTTAAATTTTGGAATTGATTGGTTTGGGGTTTACAAGTTACTGCATTACAGATAGACTGAGAAACACTCTGCTGCAATTGGCCAAGCTTGGAAGGCCTTATAACTATTACAGCTGCTGAAGGTTTTCAGTTTTTAGAAGCGATAACTATGGCTACATGTTCATTTTGAAGTGGAGATCACAAACGCAGCACAATGTGTCATTATCTACTGTAGAATACCAGCTCAGCATAGGTTACTGTAACTTCTTCTATTAGCAGTGATGAGTGAAAGTTTTTAAGGACTTTAAAACAAGTTTGGAGGATGCTGTCTAGGTTGGTAGACCAGTAATTAAAGCTACGAGCTTTGTATGTTGACCTCTAGGGACATATGCAAACCTATATCAGTCTTCTGAGAAGGTAGGATACTGAAAATAATAAGCATCCTACTCTGCAAGCACTTTGCACAGCTGAAAATTTCCATATCTTTAAAAAGCAGTCTGGTGACAGGAATGCTTCTAACAGGCAGAGTAATAGGACGTATGCATGCTTGTTTAAAAACCAGGCACCACGAGACTGACTCCAACAAGAAACCCAGCAGAGGCTTCAATATTTTTAATTCTGTAGAATTTTATCCTGGGAACGTTTGTAGTGGGAAGAGATGAGCCCAGCTGGAAGGGGAAGGATTAATGTAATCTTCAAATGCAACTTTCAACATAGGGGAGATACAGGGGCCTGTCAATGTTATTGTCCTTTTTAAAAATAGGACATATTTGTATCCCTGCATATCTATGTTCACGACCTGGATATTCTATGAAGTTGTAACTCTGGAGAATGTATTTCACAAGCTTTCAAATAAATATGATAGGGTTTCACCTAACTCTTAAAATTTTGTAATATTTTAGGGCAGGAAGTGCTCTTTAAGTGGGTTATTTTATGTCTGTCAAAGATGAATCATGAAATGACAGGGTTGGAAATGACTGTTTGGAGCAGCTTCTGTACTTGCAGAAACAATCTTATATGGTATTACTTTCTCAATAGGGATATTTAATGTTGTTTTTAAAGGGGTCTTGTTTAGAGCTCAGTGAAATTTTTCAGACAGATAGTTTATTTGCTGAAAAATGTGATTTTTTGGTATTCTGTTCTTCTTTGAGTGCTTGCTCATGTCAGTTCTATGATAGGTGTCTGTGTACCGTGTGCACAGTTGCTGGAGACTTTTCCCTCTGTGGGGCTAGCCTATGCGCACCTAACATGAAATGGACATGAGCAACACATCTTGAAGAAAAACAGTTACAGAAGGTTAGTAACCGGATTTTTTTAAAAAAATATTTTCTAAACAAAATGTTTTGTGTTTTTGTTTAGAAACTTAACTAGGTTTATTTTACAAAATAAAACACAAGTTCCAGGTTGGAAAGTCCACCATTCACTGAACCAAAACCTCCCTAATTTTACATTCATCTCTAATCTTACCACTATGGCATTACTACCTCCATTATGCATTACATTATCATCATCAACATCAAAAGTGCCTAAGTGACAGAAGAGCCAAAGATCCATTGACTTTCAGTGAGACCGAGGGCTGGTCTACAATGAAAACTTAAGTCAGCATAGTTACATCTATGAGGGATGTGAAAAATGCACACCCATGTGAGACGTAGCTATGCCAACCTAACCATCATTGTAGAGAGCACTAGGATGATAATAGCTAGTGCAATGGAAGTCAACCTCTCCGGGAGGTCACTTATCTATAGTGATGGTAGAACCCCTCCCATTTCTGTAGTGAGTCTACACTGAAGCATCAGAACAGTTCAGCTGCAGCTATGTCACTGTAGTGTTTTAAGTGTAGCGATACCATAACTAAGTGCCAAAGTCTCTTTGAAAAATGGGACTTAAGATCCTCTGTCATGTAAGTACTTTAGAAATTTTACCTAGGGCAGGAGGTTAAAGAAACAAAAATTTAGTTACTTATAGCACATCAAATTCCTAGCAGATTTTTTTTTAAATATACTTTTTACTTTTTGTATTTATCATGGACATTGAAAATCAGTCAGTTTGACTTTCATGTTCTGATGCACTGTCACAATCTGCAATATTTGGATTACAAATGCTGCAGAGAAGTAGTTAAATGCAAACAAGCTTTCATTTATTCCTAAATAGTGATGAAAACATTCCTATTAATATATTAACTCTTTTTCATAACTTTTGTGCTGCCTTCCTTGAAGACTACAATAGTCCTTTAATAACATTATCACCTACTTCTTGTCAAATGCAATATATTTTGTTTTCACAATGTTGTATGTGTATATGCAGCATCTCGTAGTACTGTGTAGCACTACTGAGGTCAAAGACTGGAAAATATTTGAAAGTACTAAGTAAATGACATTTACACAACCTACTACAGGAAGCAAAATTTAAGTTATTTCGTATTGTGATATCATATAGGCCATCTAACTTGACAGCAAAGTTAACTGTCTCATCCTTTGAATTGCACATAAGGAAGGCTGTACTTGTTAGAATATGTAATACATGGCAGCCTAAAATATTAAAATTCATAGTTTACAGAAGAGAACCTGCATCAGAATTCTGACATTGATTCTCTGCTTCCTTGCTTTGCGGTTGTCAGGTGCACCTGTCCAAAGTGGATGAAAAAACCATTAAATGAGAGCAGTAGGAAGACAGAGTAAGCCCTTCAGGGCTTTTTGGGGGAGCTGGTCTACACACTCATTTAGAGTGGTTGTGTTACCCCGTTACACTGTTGAATACATTTAAATCTGATTGAATTAGTTGAACTTGCCTCTGGAAATTTATAGGGGCAAGATAAACCTATTGTCAAACACCAAGTTGCAATAGTTTAGTTAAATTGATTTAGAAACATAGCTCTCATTAAATGGGTGCAACTTTGTGCAGACCAGACCTTTGTGTATGTACAGGGGCTAGCACAATAGGTCTGGGGCCTCTAGGTACTACCTCAGTACAAAAACTATTTGCTCTGTGCAGATGTAAATTACTACACGAGGTACAGAGCAGTGAAAATGAGGTCTTGTAAATCATTAAAGGTGTGAATGCACCATTGTGCAAATCAGAATAGTGAAGGAAAAATACTAAATGTTACACATCTAATTAAAAGCATTTAAATTTTATTAAAGTTTGTAGAAAAAGCTATGATACTACCTGAAAACACATTGTCTTGTCAAATAACGAAGGTTTGTACCAAACTGCTTATTCACAAAAGGGCAGAGTGAAGAATTGTGCATTCAACACTAACTTTAGCCCCAATCTTGACAAAACACTTAGCATTTGAGTAATTCCATTGAATTCAATGAGATTGGTCGTGTGCTTAAAGTTAAGCCCCTGTTCAAGGACTGGAGTACTTGTGGCACCTTAGAGACTAACAAATTTATTTTGGGGCCTTTGACATCTTCTGATCTTGAGTGAGTAATTGTGAAGCTTTAACGTTTCTTAATATAGTTTCTTACATATAGAATTATAAAATAAATTGGTACTTTCTTATACTTTTTTAAAGATTATCAGTCTTTTAGGTTTGTTTGACCCTAACTATCATACAAAATTGAGATCTTAATTAAAATTAATTATAAAGGTGTTTATAACGGTGGTGGTGATTTTTCCACAGACATTCAATGCCCAGCTTGCAAATTTGTCTGGTATTTTCTTGTTTCACTTTTGTTTATGCAGATCCAGTGTCCATCTTGCCAATTTGTCTGGTGTTTTAAATGCCACTCCCCCTGGCATGAAGGTGTTAACTGTAAAGAATACAAAAAGGGAGACAAGCTGTTGCGTCACTGGGCCAGTGAGATTGAACATGGGCAAAGGAATGCCCAGAAATGTCCAAAATGCAAGGTAAGCTATCCTCTGTTAGGGCACAACATAAGCTTTCAGAATTGTATTTGAATAATCTAAATAATTATCCAAACTGAGGCTTCTGTTTTGTTTAATGTTACTTCAGCAAATATATAATGGATGCATATTAAGATGGTGCTGGGCTCCAGCTACATAAATAAGATAGAGCTTTGAATTTAACAAAAAGGTTGAATCTCTAATTTATGTGTAGAGAGTGTATTTTCTGCAAAATTATATTGTTTTATTCTCCGAGTTGAGAATAAAATTTCTGGGAATTAAAAGTAAATATGAAGTAAAAATTATTCTTAGAATAGATCTTTTAAGAAATTTAGTACCTCTCTACATATTTCCCTTGTAGTTAAAACTCTTTTGTGGTTGAAGTTTTTTTAGGATTAATGGTCACTTTTTCGTAATCCTTTTTCAGTCTTTGATGAAGAAAAAGCTTTCAGTTAAGAAGAATGTTCTACTTAAGCAAATTTCCCACTATTCAGAAGGGATCGAGGCCACAGGTTGTTCTTAGCAAAGATGACTGCTGCTTTCATTCACCTGATTTTTGTATTGCTCTTCTCCTACTTCCAGTAGCATAGGATGCATGACCTTTTGTGGTGTTCTAGGGTGGGATAAAGTAGATACAGCATGCTGTATAGCAGGGGTTGGCAACCTTTCAGAAGTGGTGTGCCAAGTCATTTATTCACTGTAATTTAAGGTTTTGCATGCCGGTAATACATTTTAACATTTTTAGAAGGTCTCTTTCTATAAGTCTATAACATATAACTAAACTGTTATTATATGTAAAGTAAATAAGGTTTTTAAAATGTTTAAGAAGTTTCATTTAAAATTAAATTAAAATGCAGAGCCCCTACACCGGTGGCCAGGACCTGGGCAGTGTGAGTGCCTCTGAAAATCAGCTCACGTGCCATGTTCAGCACCCATGCCATAGGTTGCCTACCCCTCTGTATAGTCTGGCCACAAAAGTGTGAAATACAAAATAATTAAAGTTGATACCTCCATATTTTCAAATGATTAGAAAAATATTATGGTAACATTTTCATTATTTCTTGTTTACTGTTCATGTATGAAATTTAATAATTAAGAAAGAGCAATTCAGAAAGTGCACTTCCTTAAAGTAAAATGCATCATGTGGACATTGTAACTGTCCCTAAACTCTTGGTTTATAAAGCTTGAAATTCAGCATTTAACCTTACTTTAACATAGGGTGACCAGATGTCAAAACTGAAATATTGGGACAAAGGAGAGGGGCAAAAAAAATAAAAACCGCCGGAGCGCCTACCCCTACCTCAGCTGGTCCAATCTCGTGGGCGGTCCCGGACTGAGGGCAGCAGGCCCCAGCCCCCCGTCCCACTCGGTTCCTGCAGGGGAACGAATGGAGCTGCCACTGCCTCTGCCCCGGGCTGCCCGCGGGATTGCACCACCTGGGCAGCCAGCCCAGACGCGACTGGCCAGGGGCTGGGCGCAGCGTGCGTGCTGGGTCCCCTCAGCAGGCCTGGGCTTGGGGGGTTCCCGCCCCAGGTGCCAAAGCCGTAGCTGCCGAGTGCCACGTGCTTGGCCAGCGGCTGCTTCCTCCGGCCGTGGCAGTGGGAGCTGCAGCAGTGGCTGCTCCTGAGTCCTGCTGCCCAAGTGGGGAGAACAGCTGCCGCCTGGCCCTGTGGGCCACCTCTCTGCTCCTCCTCCAGGTACCACTCTGCCAGAGTCCTGCCTGCACTCAAGGCCAGGCTGTACTCTCACTCACCCCGGCCCCGTGCTCCCCTGCATCTCTCGGGCCTCCCTCCAGTGCTTGGGGAAGAGGCGGGGATTTGGGGAGGGATCCAATGGGGGGAGGACGGGGCAGAGTTGGGGAAGGGGGGCGTGAGCCCTTCCAGGTTCCGCCTGTGCACAGGAGCCTTTGCGTGTTTGTCCAGTGTCCTGACCTAACGTCGATCGGGACGCGGGACAGACAAGCAAATATCGGGACTGTTTTGATAAAATTGGGATGTCTCATCACCCTACTTTAACATGTTGTTGGGGTTTCTTTTAAAGTAATGGAAAATGCATAGATAGGGCATTCTAACAACCTTAACTCTGCCCTGTAGCGATACCAAGCAATAACATGGTGATTAAAATGAAGGGGTTTTAGTGTTCAGGGCCCCAGATTAGATTAATTTTATGTTTAAAGGTACAAACGTTTTGTCTATTTTCTTACATGGTGTCACTACAAACATAGTTAAGGTGGTTTGGATCCCCCAGCTGAGTATCTCCAAATCATGTTTGGATTTATTTTAAAGTTAATCTTACCTCTGAATTCCCTGGGCATATAGTGCTTAGTTTAGGGATAATTACAGCATCTCTAATGTGCGTTGCTCTGAATGACTAATGTTCTTTCAACTGTAACTCCACCTTGACATTTTTGTTGTGGAATTGATAATAATCAGAAATGTGTTTAAAGTAACTGAAAACTGAGCTTTATTTACCAGCCTTCCTAAATCTGTATGAGACCCCAGATTTTTGCCAGTAGTGGCAGTTTGGCGTCCTTAAGGTTTTTAAAATCTCTTCTCACATTGATTTTGGTAAAGTTTTTCCAAGATCTCTTTGTGATATCGACATCACCATCTATTAGTGTCATATTATACAATGATCATCAACTTTAAAGTAAATCTTCCAGTTCAACAAAGCACATTTTTGGCAAGTATTCAGATCTTTGGCTAGAAAACTGCACAGTACTTTAATAAGAGGAGGATGTTTATCAATATACACTCTGGTTTGTTCTGATTATGGGAAAAATGCCCATGATGTCATTTTTCAGTGGATGGGTTCATTTGTAGTAGGGAAAGACAGTTCCACTTCTCATAACTTGTGCTGCTTTCTCTTTGGTTTTCATGGTATCTTTTATCTGTAGTAAAGGGAGCCATTAACAAAAGTTAAAGCGTATGAACTTGTTAAATTCTCTGTTTTTCTTAAATCCAAGTATGTGATGTGATAGTCTCTCAGAGCTGGTCAAAACTTTTGAAATATTTTACTTTTTTTGGAAATTTTTCAAACGTTTGCAAACTGTTTGTTTTTGACCAGCTATAAGTCTCTGCTTATTGATATCTTTCAATATATCTAGGTAATTATGTGGCCGACATCACCATAATATCTGAGCAACTGGACATAAAGCCCAAGATTTTTTTAGAAATATAGAAGCCTAAAGTTAGTTGCCTAAATCTATACTAGGCATCTAAATAAAGAACCTTATTTTCAAGTGTGCTGAGCACCTAGCGTCTCTCCTTGACTTTCATAGGAAGTGTTGGATGCTCAGAACTTCTGAAAATCAGGCCACTTATCTAGGAGCCTAAAGTAAGGGCTCCTGTTTATGGAAAAACTTTGTCAAAGAGTTCAGGATCCATGTTTAGGAAATAATAATCTTGCACTCCTCAGTCTACTGAATTTGGTGAGTTGGGCTATGAAACAAAAGGCCTGGTCCATGCTAAAAAGTTAGGTTGACCCAACTACATCACTTGGGTGTGAAAAATCCACCGCTACCCCTGAGGTAACGTAGTTAAGCCTACCTAACCCCCAACGCAGACAGCGCTAGGTCAACGGAAGAGTTATTCCATTGTCCTAGCTACCACTTCTCAGGGAGGTGGATTATCTGTGCCAACAGGAGAACCCCTCTTGTCGTCATAAGTAGTGTCTACACTGAAGTGTAGCTGTACTGCTGTAGCATTTGAAATGCAGACAAGCCCAATGTGTGGAAAATTACGTTTGTTAATAAAAGCCCTTCTGCAGTTCAATGACGTGTTTTAGAAATTTGGTATTTTTGTGCGTTGTAATCTGTGTATGAGGAAGTGTGACTGTTTATACATTTTTTTTTCCACTGTGCCAGAGGATAGATGTGGCAGCTCTTCAAAGCTGAATGTTTTGTGTTCTGATTTGAAAGTGAATTCTTGAGGCTGTACTGTCTTTCATGTAGATCACTCTTGTTAATTCATTTTGATAGTGACTTTCTCCTCTAACTACATAATATTAAACCAAAATGGCATTAGTATCTGAGAGGGAATTCTGGTTGTTCAGCGTTCATCTTTGGAGAAGAGAATTCTCTAAGCTTACGCAGTCTGACCAGTTTGTATCAAAATATTATTTGTTTAAGCAAGATCAAGTCTGTGCAGCTGGCAAGTAATAACAAAATAACTGCTTAGAAGGATTGCAAGGTTGCTGTGTTTCTGCTTTTTCTCAACAGTTGTAGCACGAAGTACACCACCATCTGGTGTTACCACCTTTCATTTGTAGGTCTCAAAGCACACAAAGATCTCAGGAAAGGTGAGCTGCACCACGAAATAGCAGTTGTAACTTTTTACAACATTTTTTTTTGTATATATGAAGTAGTGGGATGTCTTGAAGCAGATGGAAATCCTATCTGCAAATTAGAAAAAAGAATCTGCATCTGATGCATGCTTCCATTTGATCTATCCTGAGTTATTCTAGGTCCAGTGCATTCTCACTTGAAGTACTTCATTAAAACAGCTTTCTTGAATACTCTTAAGCAGTAGCATTTGTAGTGTGATAAGGTCAAAATCAGCCATTAAACCAGGATACTACAAAAAGTAGTGAAGCTTAAATATTAAAAGAAGCAGAGTATTACTGTTTGTTTTAAGCAAACAAGATTTGAAATATTATCTGTTAAACTGAGAACATATTATGATTTATTTTTAAGTACAGCTATACTTTTCTGTACTTCCATTGGATCTTTTTTGAATGGCTGTGTTTTGCATCTTCATGTTTTCCACCAACTCCCTTTCCCAGCAAAAAAAATCCAAATGCTGTGTCCCCCCCCCCCCACACACACACAAAAAAGCCACACTTTTTTTTTGATCACTTACTAGATTGTTTTTTGTTTTTTATATGGAAGGACAATGAACATATTAATGCTGACTGAATATTCTATTAGGACCAAAGAAGCAGTGTAAAATGATTTGTATACTGTTGTGATGGAACGCAAACTTTATTTTCATATTCCAAGAAGCTGAAGACAGATCTGAATACCAGTCTAAGGATAAACTGAGGCTTCAGGAACTGATGATGCAGGAAAGGAACTTCACTTTCAGAAATGGATCCTTCCTGAACAAATCCTCAGGAACTTCTGTTACCTAGGAGAATGTTAGAGGAGCATGTGAAAGAGGATGCAGTATTACTTGTATTGCATACAAGTAACTTCAGTACAAATATGACAGTACCCTGCAATATCTAAGACAAAACTAATGGAATTAAGTTAAACTTTGTTGAAATGTGGTTGGTTGTTTTTAGGAACTCATATTAAACATACAAATGTGCTATTGTGGAGTTTTATGTATGAGCATCAAAGGACTTTTGGGGACAATATGTGTGAAGTGTATCTCCTAGGAAACACTTGGGGTTCGAATCCATCCTTTTGAAGCTGTGCCTTGAGCAGAAAACCATTGTCTGGCTGATTATCTATTCACAGTCTCTTCAAAGGCCCAAACTGGATAAATGAGTGACTAAGTGTCATGTGAGGGTTCTTGTGGGTTTTTGGTCTGCTCACCTGCCAGAGTCCATGTTTGGTTGATCTCTGGTAAATTTATTAGCATGTGTGTAGTTTTTATTGTTTTTTAATGTTTTCTCTGTAATGCTTTTACTTGAAGAACAAAATGTGCTTGCTTAGAAAAAGCTGTGTGGTAACTTATAACTGTGGCAATTAGATTGTGTGTCATCTTTGAAGAGAAGACAAAAGAAGTCTGCTTAGCCAGCTTATTTTTTACTGGAGATACCACAGCATTGGCAGGAGCCTGTGGCGCCTGGAAAGAACCTAATTAGAAAGATGTGAGACTCCACCCACAAGAGGCAACTGCTGGGGAACTAGACAGCTAGAGTGGGTGCCCTGGATGGACCAGAGGGGGAAATACAGATGTAGTTGTCCTGAACTGTGACAGCTTCTAAGAGATGATCTTTTAAATAAATCCTACCTAGTATAGCTTTGCAAATAGTTATACATGTAAAAGTTCTTTTTTTATATACCTTAGGAAGTGTCTAAAAAATTGCTCTTTACCAAAGAGACTGAGCCATCTTTCTTCAAAACTAAATTTAGTTTACACTCTTTCTCCATATTTGATCTGTTGAGAACGAGAGGGAACCAGGTCTCTTGTGACTAAGAAAAGCTAAACAATTATTTTCTTATTGTAGCAAGTTATATTGGAATGACATTTGAATGGATTTATGATTTAATAATATTTGAATTTCAGTATTTCATTATGGCAATATATTTTAAACCCAGAGTACATTTTTTTGCCTAAAGCTTTAAGCTCAAGTATAGTTTGTCATTTGTTCAGAAACTAAAAACTGTAGCAAAGCAGGGAAGTAAGTTTCACTTCTTTTGATATAACATAGGCTATGTATAAACTGCACACTACTGGTGGTAGCACATAAGGATCATGTAGCTACGTGCATTAGCGAAAAGCATGCTGCATCCACCTTTCGGGGTGTAGGTATGAGTGTCAGTGAAAGGCTGTGGGAGGGGAGAGGCAATGGGAAAAGGCTTCAGCAGCTCCCTGCTGCTGGAGCTTTGGCTCTGGCCTGAGGAGACGCAACAGGGAGCCTTTCCCTGCTGCCTTCCCGCTATCAGAGCCTTCTCCTAATGCTGGAGCCTTTTCTTGCATCAGGGAAAGATTCCAGCAGTAGGGAGGCAGTGGGACACTATGCTACTAAAAATAGCTTTGTAGACTGGGAAGGCACTGCTTGGGCATGTAGAGAGTTGTGTTGGGTACATACTGTGTGGTTCAGTCCTGTCTGTATTTGCCTAAGCAGTGCCTCACCATCTGTAGTGGTATTTACACCCGTGCTAGGGAGGCACTTATTGTATGTACTCTACACTCCACAGTAAAAAGTGCAGTGTATATGTACCCGAAGAGACAAGCTGGTTATTCCCATCAGGAAGGCATAATGTAAAATTATTGGTTGCCTCCAAAGGGTACCATCTTACAAGTTCTGCCTCATTATATGAACAGGTATGTATTGGGGGAATGCTGATGTGACCCAAGAACCTCTTAATGCAAACTGCCAAAGTATGTGTAGAGGGAATACAGGAATGTCATGACTCTGGTGTGTGCATTCTAGATCACTAAAGAATGTCATGTAAGGTCTCAAATGAAAACTGGTGTCACTGTATTAATTCCATTGTGAAGTGCATGTACAGATATTGTGGAAGAAGTTGTATACGTACTAAAAATGTTCTTAAAATCTGTATCCAGGTAGTGGTCACTGGCAAAGGTGAAAAACCGGATTTCTGTCAGATGAGAGATTTATCCATCTATTAGTTTATATGTAGATTGCGTGTTGTCTTATTCGCAATGGTCTTCCTATCACCAGTCTGAACTAAATGCAAATGAAGATTGTCAGAATTTCAGAACGAAGCTAACAACAAGAATATAAGAAGAGTTGGGGTGAGAGAACTTTACCTAGAGGTGCACACTAATGGTTTGCATGACTATATTTGTGAGGCAGAGAAGACAGCTGGGCGCCTTTCTCTGAGGAAGTAAAAAGACAGCAGTTTTTCTTCTTCAGGAAAAAGGGGTCTCAGCCAGCCTTGGTTGAAAACACTGAGGAGAACTTTGGGTAAGATAAACTTTAGACAAGTGAATAGCTTGTTAAGCTTTAATTTTTAGGAAGTGTGTTATGATTTTGCTTTATATTGTTGTATGTAACCATTTGTTTCCAATATTCTTACTCACTATTACTTGAATCTCTGTTCTTGGACAGCAAACTTATTCTTGTTTTCATTCTCAATATATCAGAGCGCTGTGGTTTTAAGCGAAGTGCTGGTACTGAGTTGAATTTTAAAAGCTGATGTGTACCGTTCCTTTACCAGTGGGTCTGATAATTCTGTGTTCAGTGAATAAAGGGTTGGACACTGTGGCAATGCCCCAAGTATTTGGGGGTTGCTGTGTGCCTATCATTATCTGTATAGAGAGAAAGAGGCATAGAAGTTTGGAAGGCAGTGCTTGTGTTGCCAGAGGCTGTTGATTTCAGGCAGCTGTTACACAGCAGGCACAGACAAGATTTACTCATGGTAAGGGCAGGTGGTGGTGAGGAACCTTGCAACCCTCGGTAGCCTTGTGGAGCATTACAGCTGATTTGTTAGTTGTGGTGCAACTTTTCGTGAAGTGAACACATCACCAATAAACTGTTACGTTATTTATGCATTTTTCTGATTTTCTTAAGTTTGTGGGTGTTTTTAGTGTTACAAGAATGTTCCTTTCGGGAATATCTGGGGAGATCTGTGTTTCTTGTTTTCCAACATTTTGAGGTAGATGTTTTGGAATTTCAAGTTCTAGAAGGGTGCACAGAGCAGAAGGCACCATTGTTTGGCCACAGCTTTAATCCCACCTTAAATTTTTTGAAAGTGAATACTACCTTACTGTGTCTGACTGAAACATTTATTTAGGTGTAGCCGCTGCCTACAGGATATGCTTACACAAGCAAGCAAAAACATGTGCTGTCAAAACACAACAATGTTATATTTTGCTTTTAACATTTGTAAATTATAACTAAAATGAAAGGATTGGGGTTTCTTTGGGTTCTTTATTACATGATTTATGACTAAATAATTTGTTAGCTTTTTTTAACAGATCCTGTTTTCTGTTTTGGGATATGTAATGCAGTGTGACTTTCTGAATAGTTCTGCTTCTTGGTGAAAAGTCATGGGTTTATTTCAGTCGGAGATGTCTAGGGCAGTATAAAATCTCCTGTATACATAGCCGATGAAAAGGAATATAATTAGTATACCCGTTTCCTCAACCAAAAGTTTTTGAAACTTCTTGAAATAGTGTGTTTAAAAACTTCCCCACAAAATTCCCCTTCTTCCTCAAATGTATTTGCTATACAATAAAACAAAGTGCTGTATGTAGAAAATGTGAACATGCCAAAGATTTCAGGAGAAAACGCATTTTAGGGTGACAGAAGAAAACTTAACTTAAAAAGGCTGGTGAGTTACAGTTGTAGAACTTTGAATAGCCGAAGGAAGTTGAGTGAACAAGAAAACTGATACAAATCAGGACATACTTGCACTTTTTGTGGATCAGATATTTCAAATTAACTTGAGTATCATCAAATAATCCAGAAAGTTGATTGTTGGGTATTTCCAGCTGAATCTTTCTTTTAAGGAACTAACTGGGCTCCTTTTTATTGAGAGAAACAAATTAGTGCAGATATATGAAAGGATTTAAATGTACAGTGGGTTTCCTTAAGAGATAGCTAGTCATTTATGCTACAGTAAAGTTGTTTGAAAATGTTTGTTTGGAGAATTTTTTTAAGGGCTCTTTCTTTAGAGAGGATTTTTATTGGAATGGAAAGATAGCTATAGTGGTACAAAAGGTGGGGAAGAAGCTTAACTTTCCAGCTGATAGCTCATTAAGTAACTTGCTGTAAAGTATTGTTCACTAGAAACTCTCATTTAGCCATTTAGGTGATCAGGGTGGTTCAGAGTGCCAAAAACATTTTTGATGGACAACTCCTCCCCACAACTAGAGTCGGCCCTGTTAGCCAGCTCATACATATTGTAAAGAAATATGCAGTCGTTTGTTTGTTTATTACATAGTTATAAAATAACCATGTAGATGTTTAGAGATCTATTCCAGACTCAGCCACTGATTCAATGCGACATCCTGGCCAAGTCATATGGCTCTATGGTGCAATTTGCCCATCTGTAAAATGGATATAATTTTCCACCTTTTGTAAAGCGCTGTTGGATTCTTGGATAAAAGTGCCATGTAGGCCTAATCCTGTAATATGAAGAATGTTCTTTGACTTCAGTGGGAGTTAAGGGTGCTCGTTGCTATGCAGGGTTAAGCCAATAATAGATTCTTCAGAGATTCAAACTGTCTTCTGTTTGGTTATTCTCCTTTCTCCATTTCTGTGTTGTCCTCTGTAACAAAGAAATGAAGTTTATCAAGCAACTGAAATGTACTTTGCTAATTATAGCAAAGTGAATATCTAGGGCTGCACATTCCTTGTGGTGTCTATTGCATATCATACTCTTGCTGTTTTGCCCAGTAGGGTAGAGACATGCAAATGACATGTGATCCGTTAACGGTCACTTTTCCTCAACCTTTAGCTGCATGATCCATCTCCACTGTAGGATTATAGAGGGGTGGAGGGAGAAATACCCATCTGAACCAGAGCTGAAGTTTATCAAATGAAATGTCATTTCTGAATTTCTAAGCATCCCGACTGAATTATACAGACTTCATCTGGCACTGTTAGTCTCTGCATGTGATATGAAGCTCCAGGAACACTGTTAAAGATGTGTGGCAATTTTTTGAAACTAATCAGAATAACAATTAAGTGGTAAATTTTGAAGAAAATGTTTTACAATTGAAAATACAGTCACTGGAGGAAAAAGCAAAGCCAGTTGTTTCAAATTTCCAGCTTCCAGAGGCACTTGTGTACATATTCTTGGGGATGTACACTCAGGTCTCTGCAAGTGGCACCTAAAAGTTGAGTTCTCTGAGTTCCTTGAGTGGTCGAGCAATATCCCATCACTTGGGGAACTGAAGTCAGTCAATGCTTAATTTCGGTTGTTCCCCCTGGCCTCTGCAGATTTATCCCATGTTGGCTTCCAGTGAGGAATCTCAGTTTATTTCTCAGACTGTTTTCTTTGGAAATTAGGGACAAGTATATATATTGCATGTGGAGATATTTAGCTTTTATCTAGAAATAAGAAAACACATCTCACAGTTATATATGAAAGTTTCCTCCTTATGTTGTAAGATCGCTACAGACAAAAAAGGAAGATCAGGAATGGTGGGGATCCACTGCCCAATGGAAAACATGAGCTGGGAACGGAAAATGTTAGGAAGGCAGAGCTGCTCAATGCCAACTTTGCTTCAGTCTTCTCACAAAAAATAAGTGACCGGAAGTTACCATAGACAGTAAAGGGGAAGAAATGTAGATTGGGATAAAGAACATGTTAGAGATCTTTTGACTAGTTTGAATGAATTCAAATCAGCATGGTTTGATGCTCTTCATCCCAGGTACTGAAGGAATTAGCTGAAGAAATCTTGGCACCACTGGCAATGATATTTGCAAATTTATGGTCCTGAAAGACTGGAGCAGGGCTAACATAATGCCTATCTTTAAAAAGGAAGAGCCAGAGAACTGTAGACCAGTCAGCCTGACTTCAACCCTCGGGAAACTACCAGAGCAGTGTATAAAATATTCAATTTGCAAATACCTGGAAGCTGAAGGGGTAATCACTAGCAGCCAGCATGGATTTACTGAGAACAAATCATGCCAAATCAACTTGATTTTCTTCCTTGACAGGGTACCTGGTTTGGTGGATAGGGGGAATGCAATGGACATAATATACCTGGACTTCAGTAAGACTTTTGACACAGCCCCACATGACATTCTGAAAAGTGAGCTGGAGAAATGTGGACTTGGTGGAACTACCATTTAGTAAATACATAATTGGTTTAACAACCACAAACAAAAGTGTAACTATTAATTGAACAATGTCAGATTGGAGGGAGGTCTCAAGTGGGGTTCTGTTCTAAGTCTGGTGGTGTTTAACATGTTTATTAATGGCCTGGATGTAAGAATTGGGAGCATACTGATCAAATTTGCAGATGCCACAAAGTGGGGGCAAGGGGGGGGGCGGTTTGCCAACACTTTAGAGTGGGGTGAGCAAACTTTTTGGCCTGAGGGCCACATTGGTATTGCAAAACTGTGTGAAGGGCCAGGTAGGGAAGGCTGTGCCTCCTCAAACAGCCTGCCCCCCCCCACTTCCAGCCCCCTGACTACTGCCTTCAGAATCCCTGACCCATCCAACCCCCCTGCTCCTTGTCTCCTGACTGCCCCCTCCTGGGACCCCTACCCCAGCTGCCCCCCGGGTCCCCACCCCCAATTCAACCCCCCCCTTCTCCCTGACTGCCCCAACCCCATCCATACCTTTGCCCCCTGACAGGCCCCCCGGGACTCCCACCCCTATCCATCCCCCTCGTTCCTCATCCCCTGACCGCCCCCTCCAAGCCTCCGCCCCATCCAACTGTCCCCTGCTCCCTGTCCCTATCTGCCCCCCGCAACCCTCTGCTCCTTATCCAACACCCCCCCTCCCCACCATGCTGCTCAGAGTGGCAGAAACTTGCAGCCCTGCCGCCACTGCGCCGTTACTGCAGGGGGACGGGACAGCAGGAGAGGGGCTGGAGGCAAGCCTCCCCAGATGGGAGCTCGGGCTGAGCAGGATGGTCCCGCGGGCCATAGTTTATCCTCTAAAGCAGAGGTGGGCAGAGCTAAAATTCAGAGGGATCTTAATAAATTGGAGAACTGGGCTATAGATGACAGAATGAAATTCAACAAAGACAAATGTAAGGTGCTACAGTTAGGGAAGAAAAACCAAATGCACAAATACAGAATGGGGGATAACGCACTTGGCAGCAGCACTGTTGTAAAGGATCAGGGAGCGGTGGTGGAGCACAACCTCAACATGAGTCAGCAAGGTGATGCTGTTACAAAAAAAACAAATGCAATTTTAGGTTGCATTAACAGAGGCCTAGTATGCAAGTCATGAGAGATGATAGTACTGCTCTACGTGGCGGTGGTTAAGCCTCAGCTGGAGTACTGTGTCCAATTTTGGTAACTGTATAGAAAGAATGTAGAGAAACTGGAAAGGATCAAGAGGTGAGCAGCAAAGATGATCAAAGGGATGGAATGCCAACCATATGAGCAAAGGCTGAAGGAACTGGGTATGTTTAGTTTGGAAAAGAGGATATTAAGGGGGGATCATGATAGCGGTCTTCAAATACTTGAAAGGCTGCAATAAAACATATGGAGAAAAGTTGTTCTCTGCTACCACAGAGGGCAGGACAAGAGCCAGTGGGTTCAAACTACAGAACAGCAGATTTAGACTAAAACTCAGGAAAAATTTCCTAACTCTAAGAACAGTAGGACAATGGAACAGACTGCCTTGGGAAGTTGTGGAAGCTTCTTCACTCAAG
This sequence comes from Gopherus evgoodei, assembly GCF_007399415.2. NCBI lineage: Eukaryota > Metazoa > Chordata > Testudines > Testudinidae > Gopherus > Gopherus evgoodei. The sequence goes on from NC_044324.1 coordinate 105,748,821, forward strand.
GTTTTCAGAAGGAGGCAGTGGGATAGCCATCTGTTTGGATGATTCAGATGCACGAAACCATGCATCTTGGCAGGTGGTTAGACTAGATGACCCTTGCAGTCCCTTCTAACCCTCTAATTCTATGATCCCCTCAGTGAGGATATTCTAGTTCATCTGCAGAGGCCATAGTAAGTTCAGCTTTGAGCATCTGAATGACACCGAAGAACTCCTCTGTTTATCTGAGTTTCGACATCCAAAGCAGGGTCATGATAGCTGATAAAAGGTGCTTTGGATAATCAAGGTTGAAATATGTTTGCTTTGGAAAGAGTCACATCAGTAGTGTATAGCAAAAATTTCCGATTTGAAGATGCATGTACCTTCAGAATTTGCCAGCTAATACTGGCAGCTACTTCATGGCTACCACCGGGAGTACAGCTAGGATGATGGGGCTGAGCTTTGGGGGTGCCCAGGACAGGCTGCCTTCCTGACTGTGGGGCTGTGCTGCTCCATGCATATTTATGGAAGAGGAGGATGGAGAAGGACAAGGACAGCAATAAGATCATGCAGTGATTCAGTTTAAGTATGTGCATGGTGTGTGTTTTAGTGGTTTATTTAAGGATGGGTTTAATATTGAAGAAGGATATTAAAGATATGAGACTGAATCTTCAGGGATAATTCCCTTAGTCTTGCGTGCTAAGATTTTTTGGGATACCCTTTAACCTGAAAACTGCTGAGGCCTATTCTGACTGCAGATACTAGGAACTAGGATCCAGAACTTGAAATGTTTTTGTCTTTTGTGAGGTATTTTTTATACAATTTTAAATTTTACATACAAATTGGGGTATATATGGTGGTAGTGTGATAGAAATACCTGTCATTCTGTTGTGCGAGACATCTTTGACCCTAGGCTCTGCCGAGTGGTGCACTTTAAAAGTGATACTTTGGTCTCTCTTAATGTGTAAGTGGTTGAAAGTGGTGGTGTAGAGAAAATGTGATGCTAATGATGATTTTCAGCACCCTCTGCTCCCTGATGTACTAGTATCACTGACAAGGATTTCTGAGCTGGTACCATGTCTTTTTCTGAGGAAAAGTGCCCCAGTGGCTACCTGCTTGTCAAGATAAAGAAAAAGTTGAAGGGGTGGAGGAAGAGATGTAAAATGGCCACAAATGGTATGTGAGAACTCATATCAGAGAAGGGGTTGTAGAAGAGATACTTTACTCTTTAATTTAAAAAAAAAAGTGTGTTGGGTTTATTTTTAGTGTTCATGTTATAGTAGCGTCTAAATTGGGGGTTCTCAAACTTCATAGCACTGTGACCCCCTTCTGACAATAAAAATTACTACGCGACCCCAAGATGGGGGACTGAAGCCTGAGCCTGCCCGAGCCCCACTGCTCTGAGCAGGGGGGCCAAAGACTGAGCCCCACCACCCTGGGAAGAGGGGCCCAAAGCCCAAGGGCTTTGTCCTTGGGCAGGAGGCCTGTAACCTGAGCCCCGCTGCCCAGGGCTGAAGCCAAAGCCTGAGCCCTGGGTGGCCCCAGCCTATCTAATGCCAGCCCTAGCAATACCATTAAAATGGTCCTGATCCACAGTTTGAGAACTGCTGGTCTAAGGTATGCTAGATTCTGCTCAGACATAAGAAGACAGTCTCTCCCTTAAACTGCTGATAATTGGAAGAGAGCAATGTGTGGGGGGGGGGGAGAGGGGGAAGAGACAAAATACAACTTAAAATTTGAGTGAAGATAGGAACGTATCTTGTTGTTTCCATGGGTTTTTGTTGCTTGTTTTCGCTATACTTCAGGGGCGGAGGGTGGGGAAAGCAAGAACTGGGCAGTGGTGCAGAGTTGGGTTTTCAGTAGTGATTTGAGTAATGTAAAGGTGGAGACTGGACCATTTCAGAAGGCTGCTCCAAGTATAAGGGGCAACAGTCAGAGGCATAAGTATGTGTGGTCAGAGATGTAAAGCACTATTCAGCTGCTTCTGAGTGGCTCTGTCAGTTAGTTGACTCTTTAAAATGAATTTACAAGTACTTTTACCAGATCTGAACTTGACATTTTGCAAGGCTCTGTGCATGACGCTCAGTGTGCAGGATCCTCAGGCAGACATCTGTAACTTGTACACAAGGATGGCAAGGTGGAGAAAAGGGGAGTTCAGCAGTTGCTAGGGACCAACATGCTTGGGGCCAGGAGGGCTTGAGTTCACTTCTATTTTCAAGGTGGAAGAGTGTCATGATAGGTCAGCAAGTGGGGAAAGGTGCCTTCTTAAGTTATGTTTTTCAGTGCTTTTTGAATTGAACCATAGTTGCAGTACTGAATAATGTATCTGAATAATCACCAGAGTTCTTATCATTTTCAAACTGCAATAATATTTGGATTATTTGGAGAACTCTCTTGGGATTTTATCTGGGGTGCAAAAAATATTGTTTTCTTAAAAAAAAAAAAAAAAAAAAAAAAGGAGAGGGGAGATAAATGGGGAGGTAATCCTTAAGTGGAATTCTGGAAATGAATTTAAGGGAAATATTCAGGTTTGCTGCTCTGTGAACAAATGTGTGAATGTAATTGTACACTTATTGAAGTCAATCATATTACTGATGGAATGGCTGGGACAGTATCAGGGTGACTGTTACTCTGGGAATAACTCATCGTGACTTCATCTGATCTTTGTTCCAGATAATTATTAGGTAGTACCTGCTTTAATGGTTTTGTTTGTTTGTTTGTTTAATTAAATTAACATTTTCTTTTTCTTCCTCTTGTGCTCATAAAGATCCACATCCAGAGAACAGAAGGGTGTGACCACATGACCTGTTCACAATGTAACACTAATTTCTGTTACCGCTGTGGGGAGAGATACCGCCAGCTCCGTTTCTTTGGAGATCACACGTCAAACCTCAGTATATTTGGATGCAAATATCGCTACCTCCCTGAGAGACCGCATTTAAGGAGATTAGTGCGAGGCTCTGTCTGTGGTGAGTGGATGATGTGCCTTGCAGAGAACTGCATTATGAAGTGATGAATGGTAAAAGTATTAACTAATTAACAATTGGTCCAGAATGCATCATAGGCTTCTTTATAAAGAAGTTGAGTTGTTTCAAGATGCTTCATTAAAAATATAAACAAATTTAGCATTTGGAATTTTTAATCAATGGGTTATGGGTGAATAAGCTCTTTTTTACTTTTACTTTTCTAATTGACTTCTCTTGTATTGAAACTTTTTTCATAATCGGAGTGTTACTGTAGCAAGCAAATTGAAAAAACTTTGCATCCTAACATAAAACTGTTTTAATGGGGAGCTGAAGCATATACTTCCAGAAAGATAAACTTATAGTTGTCCTGTGCGTACATTTTCTAAGTATTCTTTTGTTGTGACTTAGGGCATTTAAATGAATCCTTTGTTCCATGTTGTATCCTAAGAAACCAGGGTGCTGTGGTAAACATCATTTTATGAAATACTCAGATTTAAACACTGAAATCCTACATTTCTCTTTTGCGTTCGGTCCCATATTATTTTTGTGTAATGCGTGCGCACACACACACCTGTTTTGATTAGTGGGAGAATCAGCACTTTCTTGATGATGCAGTGATAACCACATTGGTGGTCTTATATAGTAAGCAAGGGCATTGTCCCCGTGATAAGTATCAGAGGAGTAGCCGTATTAGTTTGGATCTGCAAAAAGCAGCAAAGAGTCCTGTGGCACCTTTTAGACCAGGGGTCAGCAACCTTTCAGAAGTGAGGTGCCAAGACTTCATTTATTCACTCTAATTTAAGGTTTCGTGTGCCAATAATACATTTTAATGTTTTTAGAAGATCTTTCTATAAGTCTATAATATATAACTAAACTATTGTTATATGTAAAGTAAATAAGATTTTTAAAATGTTTAAGACCTTCATTTAAAATTAAATTAAAATGAAGAGCTCCCCAGACCGGTGGCCAGGACCTGGGCAGTGTGAGTGCCACTGAAAATTAGCTTGTGTGCCGCCTTTGGCACACGTGCTGTAGGTTGCCTACCCCTGTTATAGACTAACAGATGTATTGGAGCATAAGCTTTTGTGGGTGAATACCAACTTCGTCAGATGCATGACATCCCAATGATGTTACCCTTCTGTTTGTCTCACTACCAGACTTAGTCCTCTGAAGCACTAATACAAAACAATGCTCATCTACAGCTGACTGAGAATTTTCTGTCAGTGTTCTTCCATTGAAAAAAACAGTTTCTGCAGAAAAATTTTGATATTTTTTTCCAAATTTGTATCGTCTATTTTTGATCTGCTATCTAAATGAAATATTTTGAGTTGGGTCATCCTGAATTAAAACATTTCATTTCTTGTCAGTTTGACATTGAACTGTGCCTATTGTGGAGCCTCATGGGAGTTGTAGTTTTGACATTGCTTGTCCTGTCTTATTCTACAGTCCATACTAAATCACAATCTCCTCTTTGGTTGAACCACCGTGGTGCATCATGGAAGATGTTGTCTGGCCGAGAGAGGAGAATGGGGGCATGAGGAACATGAGGTTCTATGGCAGCTTGGGTGGACACAGTTCAAACAAGCAGCAGTGAAACATTTTGATTCAGGAATATCAAAATAGTTTCAATTTAAAACAGCAAAATGAAACACTTCTGGATTTACATTTTTGTGAACTTCCCATTCTGGGTAAATTTCTGATATTACAACGTCTCAACCCAAAGGAGGAAGAAAGCAAATGTTAAAATATCAAAAATGTACCTCAGGACAAAAATTTTGGTTTTGATCATCAATGCTATCATATTCATGGCCAGCCACCTCATTGAACTTCAACTTTCAAAACCAGTATAATACCTTTTGAGAGTCAACATGGACTAGAAGGAAGTTATGAGACTGGGTGAGAGGAATTCCTAACTTCCAATCTGGGGACTTCTGACTGCTTTCTTTATGGCCTTGGGCAAGTTATTTTAAAGTCTCTCTTTCGCCAATTCTGTAAAAAGGGAACAATGTTACTTTATCTTGTAGGTTTGTTGGGTGGAGTAAATTATTTACTTAGTGTTTCTGCATCAATTTGAGGATGCTGTTGTAAATGCTATTTTTTTTTCTTATTCTAGTTTGTTACTCATAGTTTAACTAGCATGTGATGCTGGTGAATTGTTAACTCCCATTCAAAATATATTTTATAGAGTTACATTTTATTTGGGGAAAACTGTTGTCCTCCCTTCTTTATTCAGCTTGCTTCTGATCCCCTTTGCTTAGCTCATCATCCTTCCTTTTGCCCTTTTTCTCCCCTCACCCTACCCTGCCACACATTTATTTTCCCTTTGCTCTATTCTCTTCTTCCTTCCTGTCCCCTTCTCTCTGCAACCATATTAGGGTCTTCTGATAGCTGTTGTGCTCTTTGCTTTTGCCATAAGAGTGGCCATATTGGGTCAGGCCAGTGGTCCATCTAACCCTAGTATCCTGTCTTTTGACAGAGGCCAATGCCAGATGCTTCAGAGGGAATGAACAGAACAAGGCAATTTTGAGTGATCGTGTTCTCCAGTCCCAGCTTCTGGCAATGGGCAGTTTATGGCCACCTAGAGCATGGGATTGTCCCTTACCATTTTGGATAATAGTCTTTGATGGACCTATTTTCCATTAACTTATCTAATTCTTTTTAGAAACCAGGTATAATTTTGGCCTTCACAATATCCCATGGCATTGAGTTCCATAAGTTAGCTCTGCATTGTATGAAGAAGTGCTTCCTTTTGTTTGTTTTAAATCAATTGCCTATTAATTTCTTTGAGTGACCCCTTCTTCTTGTGTTATGTGAAGGGGTAAATAACACTTCCACCTCTATCACATCCCTCTTTAGTTCTCTTTTTCCTAAGATGAACAGTCAGTCTTTTTAATCTTTCCTCCTCTAGAGGCTGTTCCATACCCCGTAATCATCTTTGTTGCCCTCCTCGGCACCTTTTCCAATTCATTCATATATATATATATAATATATATATATATATATATATATATATATGAATGAATTGGAAAAGGTGCCGAGGAGGGCAACAAAGATGATTGTATATATATAAATGGTTTTATATAGTGGCATTATGATATCTTTTATCACTTTCCTGATGATTCCTAACATTCTGTGATCTTTTTTGACTGCCTCTGCACAATGAGCAGAAGTTTTCAGGGAACTATCCACAATCCAAGATCTCTCTCCAGAGTGGTAACAGCTAATTTTAGACTCATCATTTTGCATTTATAGTTGGGATTACGTTTTCTAATGTGCATTACTTTATACTTACCTTGAATACTGCGTACAGATATGGTCTCCTCGTCTCAAAAAAGATATACTAGCATTAGAAAAGGTTCAGAGAAGGGCAACTAAAATGATTAGGGGTTTGGAACGGGTCCCATATGAGGAGAGATTAAAGAGGCTAGGACTTTTCATCTTAGAAAAGAGGAGACTAAGGGGGGTTATGATAGAGGTATATAAAATCAAGAGTGGTATGGAGAAAGTGAATAAGGAAAAGTTATTTACTTGTTCACATAATATAAGAACTAGGGGCCACCAAATGAAATTGGTGGCCAGCAGGTTTAAAACAAATAAAAGGACATTCTTCTTCAAACAGGGCATAGTCAACCTGTGGAGGAGGTTGCGAATGCTAGGACTATAACCGGGTTTAAAAGAGAACTAGATAAATTCATGGAGGATAAGTCCATTAATGGGTATTAGCCAGGATGGGTAAGGAATGGTGTCCCTAGCCTCTGTTTGTCAGAGGGTGGAGATGGATGGCAGGAGAAGATCACTTGATAATTACCTGTTAGGTTCACTCCCTCTGGGACACCGACATTGGTCACTGTCGGTAGACAGGATATTGGGCTGGATGGACTTTTGGTCTGACCCAGTATGGCCATTCTTATGTTCTTATACTGACCAGCATTGAATTTCATCAGCCATTTTGTAGCCTAGCCACCCAATTTAGGGAGATCTCTTTGTAACTCTTCTGTCATCTTTGGGCTTAACTATCTTGAGTAATTTTGTGGTGTTTGCAAATGTTGCCACCTCACTGTTCATTCGTTTTCCCAGATCATGTATGAATTTGTTGAATAGCACAGGTCCCAGTACAGATCCTTTGGAGATTCTGCTGTTTACTTCTCTCCATTGTGAAAACTGACCATTTATTCTTACCCTTTGTTTCCTATCTTTTAGCTGGTTACTGATCCACAAAAACACCTTTCCTCTTATCCCATGACTGCTTAGTTTACTTAAGAGCTTTTGGTGAGGGACCTTGTGAAAAGTTTTCTGAAAGTTCAAGTACAGTTTATCAGCAGGATAATCCTTATCCACATGCTTGTTGACTCTCAAAGAATTCTAATAGATTGGTGAGGCATGATTTCTCTTTATAGAAGCCATCTTGATTCTTCCCCAATATATCATGTTCATCTATGTGTCTGATAATTTTGTTCTTTACTATAGTTTCAACCAAATGCCTGGTACTGAAGTTAGGCTTACTGACCTGTAATTGCCAGGATCACCTCTGAAGCCTTTTAAAAAAATCATCATTACCTTAACTACACTTCAGTCATCTGGTAGACATTCATTTAACGGAGTTACATACCACAGTTAGAGGTTCTGCAATTTCATATTTGGGTTTCTTTAGAACTCTTGGATGAATACCATTTGGTCTTGGTGAGTTATTACTGTTTAATTTATCAATTTGTTCCAAAACCTCTTCTAGTGACATCTCAATCTGGGACAATTCCTCACCTAAAAAGAATGGCTCAGGTGTGGGAATCTCCCTAACATCCTTTGCAGTTAAGACCACTGCATAGAATTCATTTAGCTACTTGGCAACAACCTGGTCTCCTTTAAATGTTTCTTTAGCACCTTGATCATCTAGTGACCCACACTGACTATTTGGTAAGCGTCTGATGTACTTTAAAAAAAAAAAAATGCTGCTAGTTTTTTATGTCCTTAACTAGTTACTTTTCAAATTCGTTCTTGTTCTATCTCGTTATACTTGACTTACTAGAGTTTCTATACTCCTTTCTATTTTCCTCAATAGGATTTGACTTCCAATTTTTAGAGGATGCCTTTTTACCTCCAACTGGTTCTTTTACTCTGCTGTTCAGCTATGGTGGCATTTTTTGGTCCTCTTACTGGTTTTTTGTGGTGTATATATTTCGTTTAAGCCTCTATTATGGTGTTTTTAAATAGTCTTCATGTACTTTGCAGGCATTTCACCCTTGTGACTGTTCCTTTTAATTTCCATTTAATTAGCTTTCTTATTTTTGTGTAGTTCCCCTTTTTGAAGTTAAATGCTACTGTGGTGGGTTTCCCTGGTATTTTAACCTCCCTACAAGGTTGTTAAATTTATTTTACCATATGGCTACTATTACCAAGTGGTTCAGCTATACTTACCTCTTGGACCAGATCCTGTTGCTCCGCTTTGCACTGAATCAAGAGTTGCCCATATACTTTTGAAGATATACTCTGTGGTAGCATCACTAACTGTAGCAGCAGCTCTCCAGTCCATTCATTCATTACACTCAAAAAAGCATCTTTAACACCCAGCAAGACATGGGGGGTTAACTAATGCAGTCCTTTGGTCTAAAAGTAAGCTATTCATAGGAACCTGTCTAAGAACATGCAGTCATGAAAAATCTAGACTTTAGGTTCCAAATGTGTAGGTATATACTGTGTGTGCTAAAATACAGTAAAGCAATTGTAATACAAAACAGAAGTAACTTTTCTTCTTCGAGTGATTGCTCACATCCATTCCAGTTAGGTGTGCGCGCCGCGCGTGCACGTTCGTCGGAAACTTTTTACCCTAGCAACTCCAGTGGGCCGGCAGGTCGCCCCCTGGAGTGGCGCCGCCATGGCGCCCAATATATATCCCTGCCGGCCCGCCCGCTCCTCAGTTCCTTCTTACCGCCGTGTCGGTCGTTGGAACTGTGGAGCGCGGCATAGCTGTCCTCCACGTCCCTAGCTCTCCTAGTTATCTATCGTTATCTATTGTTATTCTCTAGTTCCATTACAGTTGTTAAATAGTTTGTTAAGTTGATAGTTAAGTTAATTAGTTATAAAGTACTTCTTCGCCGGGGGCTTAGCCCTTCCCGGCACCCGGCACCGGGCTCATGCCTGGTTCGCCGGGCTTCAAGCAGTGTGCGGCCTGCAAGAAGCCCATGCCTACCAGCGATCCCCACGAAGCGTGCCTGAAGTGCCTCGGGGAGTCGCACAGATCTGACAAGTGCCGCATCTGTAAGGCCTTTAAGCCGAGGACAAAGAAGGAGAGGGATCAAAGGCTCCGAACTCTCCTGATGGAGGCGGCACTTGACCCGGCGGCTTCGCAGGCCGTGGTATCGGCACCGAGAAGACTCCTCGGCACCGACCCTCTCCGGCACTGGAGCCAGAGCCAAGGCCGTCGAAGTCTAATACTCCGGCCAGGCAGACCCGGCTAGAGCGCCCGGCCTCGACATCAGCCGCGGCGCCGCCGGCACCGTCAGCACCGTTGACTCCGGGCCCGGCGGGTCCGTTGAGTCCGGTGCCGCCGAGCTCCCCCATGAGATCTGGGGTTGAGATAGTGGTCCCATCCACACCGGAGACCTTTGCCTCGGCTCGGGACCTTATTGCCCTGACGGAGCCTACTCGGCTGCCACCCCCGGTACCTCCGGTGCGGGTCGCGTCCAGAGGCAAGCCCATGATGTCGGCACCGCCCACAGACAGTCGTTCGCCATCCAGGTCCCGACGTCTTGGGCGCTCCAGATCCCGACGCCGCTCACAGTCCCGGCACCGCTCCCCTCAGCGGTACCGGTCGCACTCGCGGCACCGGTCGGCATCGAGACGGTCGCGGTCAGGCTCCAGTCGACACCGGCACCGCGACTCCAGGAGCAGGTCCCGACGCTACTCGCCGCACCGGTCGACCTCCCGGCACCGAGCTGGTGGCAGGTCCCGGTCCCGGTCCCGGTCTCGCTCGACCTCCCGGCACCGAGCTGGTGGCAGGTCCCGGTCGACCTCCCGGCACCGAGCTGGTGGCAGGTCCCGGTCCCGGTCGATCTCCCGGCACCGAGCTGGTAGTAGGTCCCGGCACCGAAGCGGCGCCCGGTACCGAAGCGGCGCCCGGCACCGTGACAGATCCCGGTCCCGGTCCCGATCCCGCCACCGATATGACTCCCGGCACCGGTCCCCGGCACCGAGACGATCCTCCGTGCCGGCCCGCGCAGACCCGTACCATCCAGGGTCGGCCCCGCCGTGGCCCTCGAGGCAGCCGTCCGTATCCTCCCAGACGGACAGCGGCTATGCGCTGGGCACCGACCGGCAGGCGGCGCTGTTTGCTGATCCGCCGCTGCAGGACCAAGGCCCACAACAGTGGGGATTCTGGACACCCTGGGCGTACCATCAGGCCCAGGGCCCCCAGCAGCTCCCTGCTAGGCCGGCGACTGCGGAGCGTAGGGCCCCTGAAGCCTCTTTGTCTCGCCCCCCTCCCTCCCCGGAAGGGGACGAAGGGTCCAAACAGCAGGACTCCGCTGTGGCTCCGGAGACAGAGGCGAGGGCTGAGGAAGACCCCCCGTTGGACACTATTGTGCCTGGGGTCTCATCATCCTCCTCCCCGGATGAGGCGGTGGCGGGTACCTCCTCCAACAGTCCCCCCCCGCTGGATCTCAGGGCGCACCAGGACCTCCTCAGGCGATTGGCTCAAAACCTGAGTCTGCAGGCAGAGGAGGTCTCGGAGATAGAGGACCCAATTGTCACCATCCTCTCTTCCGATGCTCCCACCAGGGTCGCCCTGCCGTTCATACGGACCATCCAGGCCAATGCCAATACTATCTGGCAGTCCCCGGCCTCCATCCCTCCGACAGCGAAAGGAGTCGAGAGGAAGTACATGGCCCCTTCTAAGGGGTACGAATATTTACATGTTCACCCGACTCCCGGTTCACTGGTAGTGCAATCGGTGAACGATAGGGAGCGTCACGGCCAGGAGGCTCCGGCCCCCAAATCCAGAGAAGCCAGGCGGATGGACCTCCTTGGCCGTAAGGTGTATTCGGCTGGGGCGCTGCAGCTCAGGGTCTCTAACCAGCAGGCCCTGCTGAGCAGATACGCCTTTAACTCCTGGGTGGCAGTGGACAAATTTAAGGAGCTGCTGCCACAGGATGCTCGCCAAGAGTTTACGGCCATCCTGGACGAAGGCAAGAAGGTCGCGCGCACGGCCTTACAAGCCTCCTTGGACGCTGCGGACTCGGCTGCCCGTACCCTCGCGTCAGGAGTTACGATGCGTCGCATCTCCTGGCTGCAGGTTTCCGGCCTTCCGCCAGAGCTCCAGCACACGATACAGGACCTTCCTTTCGAAGGCCAGGGCCTGTTTTCCGATAAGACAGACCCCAGACTTAAGAGTTTAAAGGACAACCGGGTCATTGCGCGGTCCCTCGGGATGCACACCCCCGTGACACAGCGTAGACCCTTTAGGCCGCAACAACAGCAGCACCGTCGGCCGTTTTCCCAGTTCCGCCAGCGGCAGGACCTTTACAGGCGCCGCGGCAGGAACGGGAGGCGCAGGCAGTCGGGGAACCAAGGGGGGCAGAACCAAGGCTCCTCAAAACCCCCGCCTGGTCCTAAGCCTTCATTTTGAAGGTGCGCTCGAGGGCGCAGTAACAGTTTCCCCTATGGATCCTTCCCCCCCGTTTTCCAACCGCCTTTCGTTTTTCCTCCCGGCGTGGTCCCAAATAACATCGGACCGCTGGGTCTTAAGCGTGGTGCAGACGGGGTACCGCCTGCAGTTTGTTTCGTTTCCTCCTTCCCGCCCTCCTTCCTCGTCCCTCTTCAGGGACCCCTCTCACGAGCAATTCCTTCGGCAGGAGGTGCAGACGCTCCTCAGCAAAGGAGCTATAGAGGCGGTTCCCGAAAACGAGAAAGGCAAAGGGTTTTATTCCCGCTATTTTCTGATCCCCAAGGCCAAGGGGGGCCTCAGGCCTATCCTCGACCTGCGAGAGCTCAACAAATACCTCGTGAAGTTGAAGTTCCGCATGGTATCCCTGGGGACCATTATTCCATCCCTGGATCCGGGAGACTGGTACGCCGCCCTCGACATGCAGGACGCGTATTTCCACGTTGCCATTTGGCCACGCCACAGACGCTTCCTCCGCTTCGTTGTGGGGGCTCGTCATTATCAATTTGCGGTCCTCCCGTTTGGCCTGTCCACGGCCCCGAGGGTATTTACAAAATGCATGGCAGTTGTCGTGGCGCATCTTCGGCGCAACCGTGTCCACGTGTTCCCTTATCTGGACGATTGGTTGATTCGGGGCACGTCGGAACAGCAGGTGTACAGCCATGTCCGCGTGATCACCGGCATGTTTGCGAGTCTGGGCCTCTTGATAAACACAGACAAGTCCACCCTGAGGCCCACTCAGAAGGTGGAATTTATCGGGGCCGTCCTGGACGCCACTGTGGGCAGGGCCTCGCTGCCTCGGCAGCGGTTCCAGACCATGGCGGCGATCGTTCAACGCTTGCGGTCAGCCCCGTTGACGTCAGTGAGGACATGTCTAACCCTGTTAGGCCACATGGCGGCGTGCACTTTTGTGACCGACTACGCTCGGCTCCGCATGAGGCCTCTCCAGCTGTGGCTTATCAGTCATTACAGGCCAAGGCAACCGTTAGACATGTTAATCACAGTCCCCCAGAAGGTCTTAGATTCCCTCGGCTGGTGGTTGGACCAGTCCGTATTGTGTGGGGTCTTCCCTTTCACCCGTCTCAGCCCTCGGTATCCCTGACAACGGATGCCTCAGATCTAGGCTGGGGGGCCCACCTAGGGACCCTGCGGACGCAGGGCCTATGGTCCCAGGAGGAGGTGGGGCTACACATCAACATGAGGGAGTTGAGAGCGGTCCGCCTTGCTTGCCAAACGTTTTGTCATCAGCTTCAGGGTCGTTGTGTAGCCGTGTTCACGGACAACACGACAACCATGTATTATATCAACAAGCAGGGCGGCACCAGGTCCTCCTCCCTGTGCCTCGAGGCGATACGACTCTGGGACTTTTGCGTAGCCCACTCCATTCACCTCAGGGCTTCCTTCCTTCCCGGAGTACGGAACACGCTGGCGGATCGATTGAGCAGATCCTTCCTGTCACACGAGTGGTCCCTTCGCCCGGACGTCGCTCTCTCCATTTTCCGGAGGTGGGGTTATCCCCGGGTGGACCTCTTTGCGTCCAAGGGGAACAGGAAGTGCCAAGCGTTCTGCTCCTTTCAGGGCAGGGAGCCGGGGTCGATAGCGGATGCCTTCCTCATCCAGTGGTCGACCCACCTGTACTATGCGTTTCCTCCATTCCCTCTGGTTCACAAGGTCCTCCTGAAGGTGCGCAGAGACAGGGCTCGTGTGATCATGGTGGCCCCGGCATGGCCCAGACAGCACTGGTACACCATGCTGCTAGACTTGGCCGTAGCCGACCCAGTCCCCCTGCCCCTTCATCCGGACCTGATTACCCAGGACCACGGGTCTCTCTGTCACCCAGACCTGCAGTCGCTGCACCTAGCGGCGTGGCTCCTGTGTGGCTAGCTGGTTCCGAGCTGCGCTGCTCCACGCCTGTGAGAGAGGTGCTCTTGAGCAGCAGGAAACCGTCCACAAGAGCCACATATTCGGCAAAATGGAAACGCTTCTCCTGTTGGTGCGTAGAGAGAAATCTCCGCCCTATGGAAGTTTCGGTATCCGAAATCTTAGACTATGTTTGGTCCCTCAAAGAACGTGGTCTGGCCTTATCGTCATTGCGAGTCCATCTGGCAGCTATCTCCACCTTTCACCCGGGTGCGGACGGTCGCTCCGTTTTTTCTCACCCGACGGTGTCGAGATTTCTTAAAGGGCTGGAACGGTTATTCCCTAACGTCCGTCCCCCTGCTCCAACCTGGGATCTTAACCTGGTGTTGTCCCGGCTCATGGGGCCCCCCTTTGAGCCGTTAGCTACTTGCTCCCTGCTTACCTCTCTTGGAAGGCTGCCTTTCTAGTAGCTATCACCTCAGCTAGACGGGTGTCGGAACTCCGAGCCCTTGTGGTAGACCCCCCATATACGGTCTTCCACAAAGACAAGGTACAGCTTAGACCACACCCTGCCTTTCTACCCAAGGTGGTCTCAGCCTTCCACGTCAACCAAGAGATTTTCCTCCCGGTTTTTTTCCCAAAACCTCACTCCTCAGGCAGGGAGCAGCAGCTCCACTCGCTGGATGTCCGTAGAGCTCTCGCGTTCTACATAGAGAGGACCAAACCCTTCCGCAAATCCCCCAGCTTTTCGTGGCGGTAGCGGACCGTATGAAAGGGCTTCCTATCTCCTCCCAGAGGTATCCTCGTGGGTTACGTCCTGTATCAGGACCTGTTATGACTTGGCCCATGTCCCTACGGGCCGTGTGACTGCGCATTCTACCAGGGCGCAGGCGTCGTCGCTGGCTTTCCTTGCCCGTGTGCCCATCCAGGAAATCTGTCGGGCAGCGACCTGGTCATCGGTCCACACCTTTGCTTCCCACTACGCCCTGGTACAGCAGTCGAGAGAGGATGCGGCCTTCGGAACTGCAGTGCTCCGTGCCGCGACTTCTCACTCCGACCCCACCGCCTAGGTATGGCTTGGGAGTCACCTAACTGGAATGGATGTGAGCAATCACTCGAAGAAGAAAAGACGGTTACTCACCTTTGTAACTGTTGTTCTTCGAGATGTGTTGCTCACATCCATTCCACACCCGCCCTCCTTCCCCACTGTCGGAGTAGCCGGCAAGAAGGAACTGAGGAGCGGGCGGGCCGGCAGGGATATATATTGGGCGCCATGGCGGCGCCACTCCAGGGGGCGACCTGCCGGCCCACTGGAGTTGCTAGGGTAAAAAGTTTCCGACGAACGTGCACGCGCGGCGCGCACACCTAACTGGAATGGATGTGAGCAACACATCTCGAAGAACAACAGTTACAAAGGTGAGTAACCGTCTTTTCTGACAAACGCCCTGTTCTAATTAACATTTTGTTGAGGGCATATTTAGAAATGTGGGCTCACAAAAATGTGTGCACAAACTTTGCGAGTATGACTGCTCACACATTTCTGGAAACATGGCCTTTTTGCCTAATTTTCATCTGTTTAAAAACTGATGACAGTGTGTGATGGGTTCCCAGGGGTGAAACCTGGAACTGGGGTACCACTGAGCCCTCTGTCTCACCAGCCCCCTCACACTGTTATGCTCCAGATCCTGCACATAACAGACATCCACAGGAAACATCCATTTCCGCTCCCACCCTCCTTCCCCATCCCTTTTCAGGGACCTTTCTCATGAGGTGCTCCTTGCCCAGGAGGTACAATCCCTCCTTGCCCTAGGGGCAGTGGAGGAAGTGCCTCAGGAGTTCTTGGACAAGGGTTTCTACTCCCGTTATTTCCTTGTCCCCAAGGCAAAGGGTGGCCTAAGACCCATTCTGGACCTCAGGGACCTCAACAGGCACATCATCAAACTGAAGTTCCACATAGTCTCCTTAGCCACTGTTATCCCCTCACTGGATCCAGGAGACTGGTATGCCACCCTCGATATGAAAGACGCGTACTTTCACATCTCTATTACTCTGCCTCACAGACGTGTCCTCCGTTTCATGGTGAACAAGATGCACTATCAGTTCACAGCCCTCCCGTTCGGTTTGTGCACAGCCCCTCGCATCTTTACCAAGTTCATGGCGGTCATGGCAGCTTTTCTTTGCTGATACCACATGCACATCTTTCTGTACCTCGACGACTGGCTTATACGGGGCTGCTCTCACCAACAAGTCCGGTCTCAAGTACAACTGGTCATGGACATGTTCAGTCACTTGGGCATCATGCTGAATGCCAGAAAATCTGTCCTCTCCCCTACTCAAACAATAGAGTTCATCAGGGCAGTCCGGGATGCAACCTAAGCAAGGGCTTTCCTCCCGGAGGGCTGGCGCCTGGCTATAGCAAGCATAATTACCAGCCTCTGGAAGTTTCCCACCACCACAGCGAGGCAGTGTCTCAGGTTGCTGGGTCACATGGCGTCCTGTACCTACGCAGTGCATCACGCCAGGCTAAGACTCAGACCTCTACAGACATGGTTGGCATCAGCTCATCGACCAGGCTGGAGCAGTCTTTGTATTGTATTGTTATGTATCTGCAAGAAACAACAATATTTCTAATGTTAAAGCAAAAAAAAACCCCACCAAAAATACAATTTTTTTTTATTTTGAGAAATACTGTTTAAATACTGATGTGGAGATAACAAATACATACAGCCCCAGTAATCCTTGGATCAGAGTTAAATTTGTTGTTTTATGATGACAATATATTTCTCCCTGTTTGGGCTGTATAAGATTTGATGTCCTTAACTCATTTCTTTGTTTGTAAGTGCTCTTGTGGCTGGATTTTCTTGATAAGTCAATAGGAGTAGTACAATGCAAAACCTCAGCCTATGTTTACTTACTGAATTTTACTGTAGGATTTCTCTCTGGAGCAACCTCTGTTTTAGCTCACTACTTCCCTGTGACACTCTGACCTCCTAAATATGGTTGGAGCTAATTGGAGCTACTTGCCAGCATAATTCAGTAGTAATTATCTTGAATTTTAATGTAAGGTTTTAGCACCTGAACCTAGGATGACTCAACCAGAGAATTCTGCATTGATATACATGTTCCTAACATCTTCCATGCTGTTGCAGAAGGGAAACAGGCTTTTTTTTGTGTTGCTCTAGTACAAGACGTGGAAACAAAAAATGTATGGGTAGCAAAATACCATGGAATTCCAACAAATCTCAGAGCAGAAAATTGAAAAATAAAACTAGAATGGTTTGAATCTAATTAGGACTCAAGATTGCTGAGGAGAAAATATTAGACTGCAGAGTAGATTTAGCATATAATTGGCTGCCTGAATCAGGGGAATGTTATGTATTAAACGGCATCAGTTTCTTACAAGCTTGTCTCCTGATAATTCCTTCATTCAGGAAGGTGGAAAATGCTGAAATTGAGCTGATATTTACGATATTTCAGCTCAGCTTGTGAATTCTGCCGTATGGTGGAAATCTTGTGAGATAAACTACACCTGCAAGATTTTTCACTATCTTGTGGAGAGAGTCTGTTCTTGGGAACTTTCAAGTATCTCTGAACCAGAACTGAAAATAGTTTCATTCCAGTTTTGGATCTGGCCTTGAACTAAAACTGTAAGGGTTTGTTTGGTTCTTGTAGTTGTGAATCCAGAACTACTTATACTATGGAAAATTTTGAAGAGATTATAATGCTAGTTCTTGGCCAATAGCTACTTGGAGCAGGATTGAAGAAGGCTATAAAGGGGAGACAACATAATGGAACTTGTAGGAAAATAGCATATATGAAGTATAGTATAAATTAAAACAACCCTTTAGTATAGAGAAGTGGGATTTCCTGACTGTAAGCCCTATAGCAAAATGAATTGGCATTTAGGTCTGGGACTCATGAAAGAATTGGGGGGGATGTAATGAGAAAGTGGAGTGCCATATGATCAAAGTGAAATATCTCCAGCAGCATTTTAATTTCTCTTTTGGAAGGAAAATGCTTATCTTAAACAAAAATCTGTTTTTAGGAATAACTAAGTCTGTGCTTTAAAGTGCTTTGAATTTGGTTTTTACCATGCAAACCTGATTTCAATTTTAGTGTTTATATAAAAAGGGAAAGTTTTTTGCAGCAGGCTAACAAACTTGCTGTTTAGAAGCAAATGTTTCAATAGGAAAAACTGCATGTGTCTCTGATAATAGGCAGACCGTCTATTTAAAAAATATTAAAAGAAATCAGAGAGAGTGGGAATACATACAGCTGAAGTGATTGTTCCTTTCCTCACTTTGTCCCTCTCTTTAACCCTGCCTTCAAGCAGCAGATTTTTTTAAAGGGAGTTTGTCCACTGTTTCCAGGGAAAGCAGTAAGACTAAGCATCTGGTGTCCAAAAAAATGAGCAGAATTTCATCTCTACCCTGTGTAGCCTTCATTCGGCTGAGTTGTAGAAAACAGGATGATCAGATTAAGGCCCGCTCTATACCTCAAACTTAGATTGACCTAGCTATGTCATGTAGGAGTGTAGTTAAGATGACCCTAAGCCGCAGTATAGACATTGCTAGGTCAGTGGAAGAATTTCTCCATTGACCTAGCTTCCACCTCTTAATGAGGTGAATTTACTACAGCAATGGAAAACCCCCTTCCATTGCTGTAACAAGCATCTACACGGCTGTGCTACAGTGATGTCTCAGCAGATGTAGTCCTTGTAGCGTAGATGTAGCCTAACTAAGGTTTATTATGGCAGGGATTGTGAATCCCGTTGGTCTCTGAAAACGGGGAAAAAAATACACAGCTAGTTTAAATTTATAAAAGCATCATCTGTCTCCAGTTAAGTGCATTAAATGGTAAATTTAATGTGCTGCATTACTGATTCCATGCTACATAGCAAGGCAAAACAGCCATAAAACAGATTCCATTATAACAACTGAAACTTTTATATCAGAAATAACTGTTTAAAAACTTGCTCTAGTTCTAAGATTTAGAAATAGTATGTTTTTATGCCTGTTTATTCTATCTTCTACTCCCCCCTTCCTTCTCAAGACTGAGTGCATGATTCAGCAGGATATATACACAATTTAATCACTGCAGAAACCAGCATATGTCTCCAGTGTGCAGTCTTTCTTAGACATCTGCATGCAGATGCCAGGCTTATTGATTACTGGCCTGATAATGAGTCCTCATATATGCATCTGATTTTTTAAATCCAGATGGGAACTGAGACTAGTATTAGCTAGATCTGCCTGTATTTGTGTTTATGTATATTATCAATACAGATACTGGAGTGACTCCATAGTTAGTGTATTGAAATTCGTGCATAAATGGACAAAAACTAGTGGTTGAATTCAATGTCCAAATAACTCAATAGAACAATAGCTTTTTTAAAAAAAAATTAGTGTAATTTTAATAACACATGTAGAGTAAAAGATTTCTTGGAGGGAGTAAACAGAGAATCTGTAGTGTTTTGAGGTGGAATTGGCGTAAGAGTTCTTACTCTGAAGAAAAATAACATGAAAAGGTACAGTAGAACCTCTGTGTTACAAACACTAGTTATGAACTGCCAGTCAGCCAATCCTCATTTGAAACTGGATGTACATAATCAGGCAGCAGAGATCAAAAATTCCCCCCAAAACCAAACAAATACTGTACAGCACAGTACTGTGTTAAGTGTAAATTACTAAAAAAAAAAAAAAAGTGTTTAAAAAAAGGATTTGGTAAGGAAATTGTTTCTGTGCTTGTTTCATTTAAATTCAGATGGTCAAAAAACAGCATTTTTCCTCTGCATAGTAAAGTTTTAAAGCTGTATTAAATCCATATTCGGTTATAAACTTCTGAAAGAACAATCATTATGTTTTGTTCAGAGTTACGAACAACCTCCATTCCCAAGGTGTTTCTAACTCTGAGGTTCTACTGTAGCTGAAATTGCTTGAAGTCATTCTCCTATTGTCAGATAATCTTGTGCAGTTAGCTTCCACTTAATTAAGGTGTAGAATTCTAAAGTTTTTCTTTTAAGTTTGGTTGTTTACTTAGTCTTGGGTATTTCTCAGCATTTAATGTTTCCTATAATAGTGATTGACAACATCATGATCCTTGTACATTAGTTGGACTAGATTCTCAGCTGGTGTAAATTGGTAGAGGCTCCACTAAAGGCAATGGCTTTACACCAGCTGTGTATCTTGCCCAGTGCGTTCTATGTAGAGTCCATATCTATAAAATGTCATTAGTGCATTCTGTTTACAATGATAAACCAGTTCTTTAGTGGTGGCTATGGCAGACCCCTTTTTAGCCATGGAATTCATTACAATTTATGCTTCAGTTTCATATGAGTCGTCAGAAATATTCTGTTGTAGACTATGTTATATTTGCTTCTCCTCAGCTTAAAGTGGATGGGTGGATATACCAGCTAGTAGTAGAACAGGGGTCAGCAACCTTTCAGAAGTGGTGTGCCAAATCTTCATTTATTCACTCTAATTTAAGGTTTCGCGTGCCAGTAATACATTTTAACGCTTTTAGAAGGTCTCTTTCTATAAGTCTATAATATACAACTAAACTATTGTTGTATGTAAAGTAAATAAGGTTTTAAAAATATTTAAGAAGTTCCATTTAAAATTAAATTAAAATGCAGAGCCCCCTGGACCGGTGGCTAGGACCCGGGCAGTGTGAGTGCCACCTTGGCACAGGTGCCATACGTTGCCTACTCCTGTAGTAGAAAATGGACAGTCCTGCACTGGCAGGACAAGGGATTTATTAACTGAATTTGAAGGCACAGATTACAAGCAGTAATCTAGGTATTTCTCTCTGGTGGTGAGAATTCTCCTCCTGCCCTCCCCCCATCAGTTAAGTTTTTCTTGCCCTAATGAGTTCCATTCATTCTGATAAACAGAGGTGTTCTGTTGCTTTCCCTCACTTTTTTTAGTGTTCTAATTTAGATATTTCATACATTTTATACAAATAGTTTCTTCAGTTAAACCCCATGAATGGTGATGTGTTAAGCAGTAACTTATTTTTTTTCCTGCTGCCAAGCATGCCGATCAATATCATCTGGTGTGGATTGATTTAAATCACTGATTTTAATTATAATTTTAAATCAGCAAATGGGAAATCTTGATTAAAATTGATTTAAATCAAGATTTTCTGCTTGCTGATTTAAATAACTGATTTTAATCTTGTTTTGCATTTGTATCTTTTAGTTATTTCCTAAAGAATGATTGATACCGATAGGTTGGTAACCAGTGAAATCTTAATTTGCAATTAAATATAGCCTTTGCTACTTTTTGTTAACCAGGAGAATACACTCCATCTGTGCACATTTGAAGTAAGTATATAGATGTGACAATCTGCATAGTTGAACAGCTGTGTCCTCTCAACCCTCCCGGAATCTCGGGTGCCTTTCACACTGCTTTGCTGTGAGAACAACCACTCCTTGCCTGTTCACATACAGCCTTTAGCATGGAAAATCACTCCCAGTGGAATTGTATGAGTTATAAATTATGTTGCAGAGTGAAACCAGCACTTTTTCAGTCCCAGACTTGTCCCCAGAAATGTGTGCCTTGTACTGCCCAACTCTTTTTCTTTCCGTGCAGTACAAGCTCATAGAAAGTCCATTGTTTCATTAATAGAAAATGATATACACAAACCCTGTTATCTCAGGTTCCAGGCACTTCAATCCAAACACACACACAGGTTTAGATAAAACAAGTTCTTAGACTGGTTGTTCACATCCATTCCACATTAGGTGTGCGCGCACCGCATGCACAAGCGTCGGAAACTTTTCTCTTAGTGGCACCCATTGGGCCAGCCAGGCCCCCCGCCTGAGTGGCACCACTGTGTTGTGCATATATGTCCCTACTGGCCCAACCTCCCTCCCGTTCCTTCTAACCATCCATGGTGGCATTGGAACAACCTCTTGCCCTCTTAGGAGAAGCAATCCCTTAGCCTTAGAGTACTTAACTGCTATCAGTTTGTTATCCCTTAACTGCTATCAGTTTGTTATCCCTTGTTGTGGATACTTAATAGATTAGGTGCTTGGAGGCTTCCAGCACCTGCCATGGGGCATGCCCCAGGCCCACGGTGTGACAGGTTAGATCACAGACCCCCCCTTGGGAGCCGCCACCCGATATGCCAAGACTACTTCTACCCCTGCTTTCCCTGCCAGCTCAGGACTCCAGCACCCTGTCTTGCTGAGCCAGACACTCTCATCTGCTCCAACACAGACTGAGAGTCTGAATTACTTGCCCCAAAGCTGCAGGTTTACCTGAAAGCAGCTAACAGAAGTGTTCTTGTCTTTAACACTCCAATTCCCAACTCCCAATGGGTTTAAACACCAATAAATCCATTTTACCCTGTATAAAGCTATAACACTGATAGAGATGCACAGTTATTTGCTCCCCCAGATATTAATACATACTGTTGAGTTAATAAGTAAAAAGTGATTTTATTAAATACAGAAAGTAGGACTTAAGTGGTTCCAAGTAGTAACAGAACAAAGTAAGTCACCAAGCAAAATAAAATAAAATGCACAAATCTCTGTCTAATCAAACTGAATACAGATAATCTCACTCTCAGAGATGCTTCAGTAGGTTTTTTCTTCAGACTGGACACCTTCCAGGCCTGGGCTCAATTCTTTCCCATGGTACAGCTCTTGTTCCAGCTCAGGTGGTAGCTAGGGGATTCTTCATGATGGCTCCTTCCCCCCTCTGTTCTGTTCCACCCCTTTATATATGTTTTTCATAAGGCGGGAATCCTTTGTCCCACTCTTGGTTTCCACCCCCTAATTCTCAATGGAAAGACACCAGGTTAAAGATGGATTCCAGTTTAGCTGACATGCTCATATGTCACTGCAAGACTTCATTGCTCACTTGCCAGCACACACGTATATAGGAAGACTTACATGTAAAACATACCCATCTGCAGACAATTGTCCTGGTTACTGGGAGTCATCAAGTTTCCAAACCACCATTAATGGCCCACACTTTGCATAATTACAATAGGCTCTCAGTTATGTTTCATATTTCTAGTTTCAGGTACAAGAGTGGTACATTTATACAAATAGAATGATCACACTCAGTAGATTATAAGCTTTGTAATGATACCTTACAAAAGACTTTTTGCATGAAGCATATTCCAGTTACATTATATTCACTCATTAGCATATTTTTATAAAATTATATAGACTGCAACGTCACACATGGGAGTAAGGTTTGTGCCATGTATCACAAGCCTATGCTGGTTAGTGACCCCCACATCTCCTGTCTAGGTTGCCTAGGGGAAGCACACCAAACAGAGAGATGTAAGATTTGCAAGGCATTTAAGCCTAGAACTAAGAAAGAGAGACTTTCGTTTTGAAGCAGTGTTGATGGAGGCTGCTGTTCAGCCATCAGGCTGGAGCGCCCGAAACTGGCTCCAGCCTCCTTCAAGAGACCTGGTACCGGCTAAGCACCACAAGCCGTCGGCCTTGAGTGAAGTAGGCCCCGGCACCGCTCATCCTCACCAAGGCTAAACCAAAGGAAGGGCACAGATGTTCCCCCACTAAGGAGACCGGCGCCACCTAAGGGCACGGGGAAGAGCATGATGGATGCTGTACCAGCAACAGTGGGGCCGGCGCCACAAGTCCCACTGAGTCTAGCCCCAGGTGACCTCAGTGAGGATGACAGGCTCGAGGGAGTAATAGATCAACCCTCCACGCCTGACACCTTTTTGAGGCAGCGAAGAACCTCATTGGGTTGTTGGCGGTGAGCCCCCTCCCGACCAGGAATAAGCCTCCGGCACCCAGGCCTGGGGTGCTGTCGAGGGGAAAGCCAGCAATGGTGTGCTGTTCAAGGACACCGTCCAGGCATCGCTTCCGGCGTTGGTCCTGGTCAAGCTTTGAGTCTGTGGATTCTCAGTTACCCCTGATGCAGAGGGATGTCTCGTACCAGAGGAAAGTCAGCGTACGGGTTTAGTGCAAGGGACCCAACGCTCTCCGGCACCCCCCAAAGACCAGCACCAGGAGACGGTGAGCCGGTCATCACCGAAGGCTTCCAGAAGTCACTGATCCTGGTCCAGATCTCGGGAGCTCTGGTCCCTGTCCCATTAGCAGTGGTACCAGTCCCGTTCCCGACTGGCAAGAAGCCGCTCGTTGACCTCCTGCTGGCACAGATCGACGGCACCGCCTTGGCCTTCACATTCGGCGTCACTGGAGTCCACTGCCGACTCAGGCCGATACAGTTACCCGCACCGGACAACAGAGAACACCAGGCTGAGTGGCAAACCCAGTAGGGACCGCCAGGACACTGGCCCTTCTGGACCCCTTGGGCCTACCACCAGTGGCAAGGGATTCCCTCCAAGGCCGGCTACTTGGTGCACCGGTTCTGGTCCCAACACCAACGCTTCTCTGTGCGGGAAGCTGGGTGTCCAGACCCACCTGCACCTTCGCTGAGCGAGAGACCGGAGAGACTGGCACTGAGTCCGGTGCTGCCCCAAGGTCAGCTGTCCCGGCCCGAGCCAGAAGCCCCTCCTGTGGGGGCGGAAGACCAAGGGGACCATCAGGAGGAAGCTGAGCAGCTGCTGACCTCGTCATCCCCAGATGAAGTGGTGGCAGGCACAGAGGTATCAGGGCCTCTGCCAATAGACCGCAGAGCCCATCAAGAGCTACTGCATAAGGTTGCTCATAACTTGGGGTTGCAGGCCGAGTAGATGGTTGAGCAGGGGGACCCCATGGTGGACATTCTGAGCCCAGAAGGTCCATCCAGAATAGTGCTTCCGCTCATGAAGACCATACAGTTGAACTATAAGACTATATGGCAGACCTTGGTCTCCAGCGCTCCAACAGCCAAGGGTGTGAAGTGCAAGTACTTCGCCCCGTCACAGGGGTATGACTTCTTGTTTTGCCACTTAAGCCCATGTTCCTTGGTAATCTCAGTGGTAAATGAGAGAGCCATGGGCAGGAGGCCCCGTCCCCCAAGGCCAAGAAAACAAAGCGCCTGGACCTGTTTGGCAGAAAGGTATATTCCTCAGGGGGCCTCCAGTTGAGGATTGCTAACCAGCAGGCCATTCTCAACAGGCATAACTTCAACTCCTGGGCGGCAGTGGGGAAGTTTAAGGACAACATCCCACAGGGTTCCCAGCAGGAGTTCACGGCACTGGTGGACGAAGACAAGGTCGTAGCGAAGACCTCTCTCCAGGAGTCCTTGGATTCGGTGGATGTGGCAGCCAGGACAGTCGCGTCTGGCGTGGTCAGGAATCAGGTCTGCCACTTGAGGTCCAGAACTCACTCTAGGACCCCCAGCTGTCTCCTCAGCATCCCTACCAGCTTCATCCTAGGCACGAGCCCTACCGCATGCGAAGCGGGAATGACAGGAGGCGACATAATAATAATAGCTCTAATAGGCCGGACCAGAGCCAAGGCCAACGTTAAGTCCCAGCCGGGCCCTAAACCAGGCTTTTGAAGGTGCACTCGAGGACAGCGTACCAGACCAACCACCGGATCTGTCCTCTTGTTTCCTGAACCGTCCGTCTCGTTTCTCCTGTGCATGGTCCAGCATTACATCAGATTGTTTGGGTGTTATGCATGGTGCGAAATGGATACATGCTGCAGTTCTTCCTGCCAAACCTCCCCCCCTTCCCCATCCCTCTTCAGAGACCCCTCTCAAAAGTATCTCCTGGGAAAGGAGGTTCATACGCTCCTAGATGTGGGAGCGGTAGAGATGTACCGAAAGACCTAAAGGGAAAGGGTTCTACTCCCAATACTTCCTCATTCCCAAGGCCAAAGGAGACCTTTGACCCATTCTAGACCTACGCGGGCTCAACAAGTTCCTGGTCAAGGCCTGGTTCCACATCGTCTCTCTGGGCACCATCATCCCTTCCCTGGATCCGGGGGACTGATACACTGCCCTCAACATGAAGGACACGTACTTTCATATCGCCATCCATCCAGCGCGTCACCAATTCCTGCATTTCACCGTGAACCAGGAACATTACCAGTTCACGGTTCTCCCGTTTGGCCCAGCTGCCACCTCACGAGTGTTCGCAAAATGCGTGGCGGTAGTGGCGGCCTTCTTACGGAGGCAGAGAATTTGAGTTTACCCGTACCTCAATGACTGGCTTCTGGCGGGCTGGTCTGAAGAGGGGGTGCAGTCCCACATGCAGGTGGCTCTGAGCCTATTCCCCACGCTGGGGCTCCTGGTCAGCGTCCCCAAATCCACCCTCATTCCAACGCAGAGAGTGGAATTCATAGGGGCGGTCCTAGATGTGGTACAGGCAAAGGTGAGACTTCCAGTATCACAATTCCTGGCCATCCAGCAAGCAGTGAACTCCCTGTGCCAATTCCTCCTACAACGGCCAGATGCGGCCTGAGGCTGCTGGGCCATATGGCAGCATGCATGCATGTGGTCAAGCACACCAGACTAAAACTCAGGACGCTACACGCTTGGCTTGCCTGTGTATACCACCCAGGCAGGGGCTCTCTGGACTTGGTAGTGACAGCCCCAGGGGACGTGCTAGACTCCTTGCGGTGGTCGCGATTCCAGACAGTGGTTTGTGAAGGCATCCCCTTTGCTGCACAACAGCCGGACCTGATGCTTGTGACGGACGCATCAGACCTCGGATGGGGTGCTCAACTAGGGGACTCAAGGCTTGTGGTCGGGAGCAGAGCGGTCGCTCCATATCTGTGTGAAGGACCTCAGGGTGGTTCATTTAGCCTGCCAGACCTTTCATGGCCACTTTGAGTTGTCACAGCGTGACAGTTCTGACGGACAACACAACCGCTATATTTATATAAACAAGGGGAGCCTGTTCCTCTCCACTCTGCCACGAGGTTTTCCTCTTCTGGAACTTTTGCATAGTCCACACCATCCACCTCAAGGTGTCCTACCTCCTGGGGATGTGGAACGAACTGGTGGACCACCTCAGCAGGTCGTATCACATGCACGAATGGATGCTCAGAGCTGATGTCGTGTTTTTGCTCTTCCGCAAGTGAAGGTTTCCCTGGGTAGACCTGTTTGCTCAATGCCCGCAGTTCTGCTCGTTCCAGGGCCGCAGCCCAGGCTCAGTAGGAGACGCATTCGCGATCCCGTGGGGAGAGCAATTGAAATATGCCTTTCCCCTACTTCCTCTGGTACACAAAGTCCTGCTCAAGGTGTGCAGGGACAGGGTGATGGTCATCCTCAGCGCCCTGGCCTGGTCCCGTCAGCACTGGTTCACCACGCTCCTGGAGCTGTCGGTGGAAGCCCCGGTAACCCTGCCCCTACACTGGGACCTCATCATGCAGGACGGAGGGTGGCTCCTCCACCTCGACCTGCAATCACTGCATCTGACAGCATGGAAGCTCTGTGGCTGAATGCTCTGGAGACCCAGTGCTCCCTTCCTGTGTAGCAGGTTCTACTTGGTAGTACGAAGCCCTCTACTGGGGAGACTTACCTGGCCAAGTGGAAAAAGTTCTCATGCTGGTGTGGGCCGTAACAGATTCAGCCATGCCAGGCTCCAGTGCCACCCATTCTAGAGTATCTACTGCATCTCAAGCAGCAGCAGGGGCTGGCCCCATCCTCGATCAGGGTGCATGTGGTGGCCATTTCTGCCTTCCACCCAGGGTTTTCAGGGGCTTGGTGTTCTCCCACCCAATGGTTGGGTGGTTCCTTAAAGGACTGGAGAGGGTGTTCCCTTACTCATGCCCCCCAGTCCCTCCATGGAATCTCAGCTTAGTCCTTTCTAAGCTCATAGGGGTCCCTGTTCGAGCCCCTTGCTACCTGCTCCCTCCTCCACCTTTCCTGGAAGGTGGCTTTCCTGGTGGCCATCACCTTGGCCAGAAGGGTATCTGAGCTGAGGGCACTCAACCTGGGGGCCATCATATACAGTGTTTCATAAAGACAAGATGCAGCTCCATCCACACTCTAAGTTCCTCCCAAAGGTGGTCTCACAATTCCATCTAGGCCAGGACATTTGTTGTCTGGTGTTCTTCCCCAAACCCCACGCGGACCCAAGTCACCGCAGCCTGCACACCCTGGATGTCCGTTGAGCGATGGCGTTCTACTTGGAGGGCACCAAGCCCTTTCATAAATCCACGCAGCTGTTCGTGGCCCTGGCTGAGAGGATGAGGCCTCCTGGTGTCAGCGCAGCGAATCTCCTGCATTACAGACTGCATTTGAGCGTGTTATGACCTCGCAGGTGTTCCGGCCTTGGTGGTCACGGCCCACTTGACCAGGGCGCAAGCAGCTTCAGTGGCCTTCCTGGCACAAGTCCCGATCCAGGAGATCTGCAGAGCAGCCACCTAGTCGTCAGTGCATACCTTCATGACCCACTACGCGGTCAACCAGCAGGCCCGAGAGGACACGGCGGTTGGCGGTGCGGTCCTCTGATCAATTGTTCCGTGACACCTACCCTCCTCCAAAGGTAAGCTTGTAATTCACCTAATGTGGAATGGACGTGAACAAGCACTCAAAAGAAGAAAAAATGGTTACCTACCTTTTTGTAACTGTTGTTCTTCGAGATGTGGTGTTCACATCCATTCCACCCACCCGCCCTCCTACCCCTCTGTTGGAGTCGCCGGCAAGAAGGAACTGTAGGGGGTCAGGCCAGCGGGGATATATATGCACGGTGTAGTGGTGCCACTTAAGTGGGGGTCCCGCTGGCCCGACGGGTGCCACTAAGGGAAAAGTTTCTGATGCTTGTGCGTGCACACCTAATGTGGAATGGACGTGAGCAACACATCTCAAAGAACAACAGTTCCGAAAAGGTAGGTAACCTTTTAAGTGATTACAGGTCATGAGGCATAAAAATTGGTTACAAAGAAATAAAAGGTAAATGCAAACTAATAGCTAATTTATGAAGCTAAATGAATTCAAAGCAAAGGTGTTTTTTCACCACATGCTTTCACTGGCTGAACTCCTTTAGTCAGGACCACTCCCTTAGTTCACTGATGCATCCTTTGTCTTTCAAACATTGTTAATGCTGTGAGTGGAGATGAGGGGAAAGAGGTTATTTGTGTCCTCTGTTCCTTCTTTTTATATCCTTTACTCTTTGAGAATCCTCTCTAGCTGGGGTTCAGGTGACAGCCGGTCTGCTTACATGGAAACTCCCATCCGTTCCACTGCCAAAATGTAAATTTCTTCCTCGCATCCTTCTTCCTGTTAAAGAATGGCCTCTCAACCTGGTAATAGTTCACTTGGTTATGTTGACACCTGACTGATGTGCTGGCTAACCTTTTGTCTCTGAGGAACTGGTTTGGGCTGTTTTTCTAATTTGGAGCATGTCTCAGCAATGTCATACAGTAAAATCTTTACATACGATGTTGCTGGACACATTTTACCAGGACAATAACATTTAGTAGATTTTGAGTTTTCAAACAGTATCTCACAATGCACAGGTAATACAAAATGTATCATAGTTTTGTAAAAGTGGTGAACAATAGGGTACAGTCTGTCGCAAAAGATTAACATACATTTATTCAGATTCTTAATTTTTATATTTTTATTATAAAATGGTGAATGACACATTTCTTTACTAAATTGATTTCTTTACTTGTGACTTGTGTTAAACTATATTTGCATGGTAATTGGAATTCAATTATAAATGCACAGACAGCATTTTAATATTGTTTTTATTTAATAAACTTTCTTATTCTGTAACCAGCATAGTTACGGTAGTTTATCAAAATATATGTTAAAGGAATTATTGCATGCAGTTACTGAATTGAACTGATTGTTTCTGGTCACTATCCTTCAAGATTTTAGAACGATTAAATTTCATCCTCTCACAGCTAGTGTTTATTCATAGATTAGAAGAGGGGAAAAAAAGCTTTCCTACTTTTTTCAACTCCCAACTGGTTTCTCACCTTTGAACAAACTGGTTGATTGAACTGAAATGAAGAAAATATTCTCTCTTCGCCTGTAGAAGAGGCTACTTCTGGTTTAGCACTACAACAAATTCTAATTCCAGGTGCTTAGCCAGTGATGTCCAAGTTCTACCAGTTCAGTGGTTTGACGTTCTTTGAAACTTCAGTAGCAAACATGTACTGCTTGTGTACTTTTAAATGTAATTATTTTAATAGATTTCATAAGTTTAGGCCTGAATATAGGTTGTCATAACTTCAAACATTTTAAATATTTTTACTTTTAAAAAATGTACTTAAAAAACGTCAATTTTGTTATTTATCTATATGTTTATCCTTGATTGCTTTGTTTCCTTTTGGTCCTTACTTGTCTATTTGCATCCATCAGCTGTCTCTTGTGTTAGATTGTAAGCTATTTGGGGCAGAGACTGTTGTCTTGTTCTTTGTACAGCACTTAGCACAATGGGCATCCTGACCCATGGGTAGGCATATAGGTTTTATGGTAATACAAATAATAAACTTTTCTTTTAATAATTAAGTATAATTTCAGAACTCTTCTCTCCTACTCAACACACTCTGTTTTTTAAGGCTTTTTTAATTACACAGAAGTGTGAAAAGGACCAGTTCAGTTACTGTTGTAAATGTTTGTGAAACATCTTGTTTTCCCTTCAAACTGCTCAAATTAGTGGCTCTGGTTCTGGAGAAGCTTACGTCATTGTTCTCTTGAATGATGAAATCATTCCCTAAAACCTAATCTAAGTCAGTCTGTATTTCTGGGGTATCTATTTTAATTTTCCTCCCTTTTCAAAGGTGATCTCTTAAAGGTACAACCTAATTTATTGAAATTCACATCTCCATTTGAACTACCATTAATAACAACAAAATACTTGGCATTTACTTTCAAACAGCTGAGACCAGAGCCCCTTTTGTGCTACATGCTATACAAACACATGGACAGAAACTATTCCTGTTTCAAGAGTTCAGTCTATGTTAGCAAGACAAAGTAGTTGTATTGCATGGGTTCTAGTTTAATCCAAATTGGCATCAGTTTGGCAAGTTTTTGGCTGCTCAGTCCTTCCATGCAGTTCAACAAGCTATAAACCAGGGGTCGGCAACCTTTCAGAAGTGGTGTGCCGAGTCTTCTTTTATTCATTCTGATTTAAGGTTTCACATGCCAGTAATACATTTCAACGTTTTTAGAAGGTGTCTTTCTAGAAGTGTACAATATATAACTAAACTATTGTATGTAAAAGTATATAAGGTTTTTAAAATGTTTAAGAAGCTTCATTTAAAATTAAAATGCAGAGCCCCTCGGACCGGAGGCCAGGACCTGGGCAGTATGAGTGCTTCTGAAAATCAGCTCACATGCTGCCTTTGGCACGTGTGCCGCAGGTTGCATACCCCTGTTGTAAACTAAAAATACAAATCTAAAAAGAACCACCCATACAGGGTAACTATGTTCCTATGGCTTCTACTCCACACAGCTCTTTTCACCCAGTCCTGTGAGAGCGACACCATTTCTTTTAGGTATTGTTTTGGAAACAGGCTTAGATGCTCTTAGGAATTGGTCCTGCATCATGAAAGTCAGTGGGAGCACTACTATTGACTTCAAAGGGCAAAGGATCAGACCGTAAATAAGCTAGCTATCAGTTGGTAATGTCTCTTTGAGCTGCTGCTACTGACTGTTAACTGAGATCCCATTTTGGATCTGGGCCTAACTCCATAGATCTCAAGAATTATAGATGCTTTGGTGGGACATCTTCCTAGGGATGGTAGTGGGGTGGATTGTAGTAGGACTCCTAGAGCCTCCCCAGGAGATACTAAAAGTACTGAGTATATATAGCCCATTGTTCTGTTCTAATCCTGATAGGTCTTAAAATTAGAACTGGTAAAAGATGCAAGCTCACTTTGAAAGCTGAGATACACAAAGGTAGATTGTGGCGTGTAAAAGTGGTTAGAGTGCAGGAAGAGCAACAGATTGGCTTATCACTAATGGCTTCTCACTGGAGTTGAAGGATCTCATTACCAAAGGGGAACTCCAGTAAAACTTCCAAAATCAATTTTATTTCAGCAGTACCTATGAGGTTAGATTATTTTAAGGTGGTTTTGGATAGCCAGGATGATTATGAAATAAAATAAATAGTTTAATTTTTTTTAATGATTTGTTTTTCAGCTGGAAATTACTCATTGCACCTTTAATACTGGTATTGGGACTGGCACTGGGAGCTGTAGCTGTTGTAATAGGTAAGAACTCATGCAGTATAATGACTATTCTGCTAAAAAATGGAATTTCTAAGGTCTAAGTAGTCAGTAATCTTGAATCTGATAGTATAATTCATTGAAGCTTAGTGATCAATACCGAAGGGTTAACACAAAACTAGGAATCAGAAGCTGCAGATCTGGGTTCTAATCCTGATTTTTGCCACTGACATGACACGTGATCTTGAGCAATTCGTTCAGTCTCTCAGTAATGCCATTTTTAGAGATGGATAAATAGAGGCACAAATATTACCTACCTACCTCACAGGGGTGTTTGTGTGACTGATGTTGTAAAGCACTTTGCATTTAATAATGCTTTCTATATGAGAATATCAATGCATTATAATTATTTTTTTCTGTACAGGATGATGCCAACTAGCTATTTAAAAAGAACAAATATTTTCAGTGAGTCAGTACTTCGGGCTTGTATACACTAGACGTTTTGCCACCTGAACTATATGAGTATAGTACAGTACAAAGCCTCCATTAGTGTGGATGTAGTTATGCCAGTATGAAAGTGTGTATACCAATACATCTTAAACCTGGGTCAGAAAGCAAAATAAGCTGTATACTGATATAAGGCACCTTTATCTGATATAAACTGTGGCCATGCCTACACTAGAAGTGCTTTGGTGCTTGAGTTTTTGTTTTGACCTTTTTTGTGACATTTCTATGCTTGCAGAATCCCTAGTGTCAGTGCATTAATACTGACATAAAAATGCTTTTGCCTGTAAAGCTTATTTTGCTCACCAAGCTATACTGGTGAAAGCACTTTTTCTGCACTAATCGGGGTTTGTATAGCAATATTTGGTATAGGTATAATGGCAGAACTTCTAAGTGTAAAACTAGGCCTTAGCTATGATCAGATCACTGAGATGATCCTGCAGAGTAATGTGTATGCGGTTTAGAAGAGACATGTTGATTATATATAGTTAATCTCTGAAATTGAAGTATTATAGCAACGTCTGGTCCAACACTGCTGTAAAAGTAATCTTAATGGGGTAGTTGTAAACCACTCTACACCAGTAATTTCACCATGTATTTGACAGTTCATTATTAATACTGAGCTCGGAGTAATTACTTCAGTAGGTTTTTCTTGATGGTATGATAGAGCAACAGTTTCTGACAGGGGCCGGCTCCATGCAACCAGCCAAGTAAGCTCGTGCTTGGGGTGGCATTCGCCCAATCCTAAGGTGGCACGACCTTTTTTCTTTTCTTTCCTTTTCCTTTTCCTTTTTGTTCGCCACTCTGGCTGCTTGTAGGGGGCGGCGGTGCGGAGGAGGGGAGCGTCCTGCCTGGCAGCCCGGGGTCCTTCCCTCCCCATTGACCAGAGCGGTGCAGAGCCCTCCCAGAGGTGGACTGGCGGGAAGGGGTCAAGTGGTGAGCACCCTGGGCTGAAGTAAGCCCTGGCCGCCCCCCTCCTCTCTCATCTCCCCCCTGCTAGCCGGGGCATGCACTCCCTGACCGGGGCACGTCTGCAGCCTCAGAGTCACGCTCGCCAAAAGTTTGCATCCTGGCTTCCGGCCTGACCCCACAGGTTGTGTGTGGGTTGTTTTTTTTTTTTTTTGCTTCGCCACCTTCAGCCGCCCCCCACGCGTTTGTGTTTTTTTGTGTTGGGTTGTTTGTTTTTGTGCTTGTGGTGGCAAAAAGCCAGAGCCGGCCCTGGTTCTCTGAAAAGCATATCTTTTCTAAGAAGCCCGTATGGACTACTCTTTCAATTGGATTGAAAAGTACCTCTTCTAACAAATGTTCTTTTTTCGCTTAAAAACACACATCAGGTTATTAAACAGTTGCTTTTACAGAAAGGCTTAAGATAAACTCAAATCCTTGCTTAGGCTAGGATCAAAAGTGTACTATTGGCACACATTTGCTGATGTGAAGACAAGACATGCTGCCTTCAACACATACTAAACTGATTGATTGAATTAAAGCCTAGTGAGGAACCTGGTCTTCAACTTGACCCAATTTAGAATGTCTTAAGGCAAAATATCAATGTGTTGGAACATGTTGGATAACACAGGCAAACACTACACTTTTTTAAATCCTAGTCTAGACAAGGCATGAAAGCACTCCAAGTAATATTTGTATTTTCCGTAGCACCTTCTCTCTGACTAACTCAAAGTGCTTTATAAATATTAATGAACTACATCCCTTAGAAGAGAAGAAAGGGCTATTGCCCTCATTCAGCTGAAAGGTGTTGCTGTTTCTCCTCCACTTTTCAAATTAATGGTGTCACTGGAAAGCCAGTGAACTGCAGATGTTTTGTGCACTCATTGTGTCTTGATGCAGACAGCTGGTGATCCAGAGACCATGCTTTTTCCATAGGGAAAATGAAAACATTGTATTTTAAACTTAATTAACCAGGAAGCAAATCAATAAGTTTTCCATTAAAATACCTCTCCACCTAATGTTCAGGAAAGTGAAGTTACTAATAGAGGAAGACATGTAATACTTGAAATCTACATTCCATCAAAAAAAGGCAGGGACCAGGGGAAAAAACAGCTGTAAGCAGAGGGTAAAAACTAATTGATTTTTTTTACTCAGCCAATACAAACAGTCTAATATCTGTGCAAAGCAGCTTGTATTTAGCTGTGACGCTTGGAATACCTTTCCTAGAGCTGAAGAAGAGCCCTGTGGAGCTTGAAAACTTCTCTCTCACAAACAGAAGTTGGCCCAATAAGATATTACCTCATACAACTTGTCTCTCTAATATCCTGGGACCAACATGGCTCTAGGAACACTGCATACAACCACTTAATATACTATAATCACAATATCCTTGTGGCCCAAGACATTACTTTTATGTTGCATGGTAGTTCAGGTTATATCATCCATGTAAGGTTTTCTATAGTCAGAAATTGGGATTCTGGAAAGTGAGCAAATAGAAAAGAAACTGAACTGAAAGTAATTAACAATGAGTGTAACTTAGTGTTAGGTTTTTAGATTTACATTTGTATGAAAACTGATTTATTAACTTAGTTGTGAATTTAAAAGTGTGTAAGTTTTTAAAATATTCTCTTTAAATCTATGATGGAATTCTCATGTCTTGTATAATCAACACTATGGAATAGACATTTATTTTGTTCCTGAGAGATAGGGGCATTAGCAGGAATTGTATCGTATCATGTAAATTACAAATAAACACTGTGTTTTATCATTGAGCCAGTAGTTATGCAAGTAAATTAAAAGTGAACCATAAATTGAATGGCATCCTTCTTTTATACCCACAGGAGTTTTATGCCAGATAAAATCAGAGGGTTAAGGTTTCTTTGAATAATCTGAAAGTATTTTAGAAGCCTTCCTGATAATTTATAGTTTCACAGCAAAAAAACTTTAATGTGGAGTTAAGATTGCCAGTGATTCAACAGTTCTGTACTATTTGTGTCCTTTGAGGTATTGTGAGAGTTTAAACTGCAATTTCCGAAGTATAATATAAGTTTTTAAACCCAAAATTAATGAAAGATAGAGAAATGTTAGTGTAGTTACCAAAAAGAGACTATTTCAGTTCAGTATTTTTTGTGCTAGTCTAAATGTCTTAACCATTTAAGTTTCACAGGAATTTGTGGAGCAATATTTTGGATACTGGGTGGTGTTATGTGAGTGAGGAGATACACACATATTGAGAATTACAATTTACTATTTATAACTATATAGTATTTTCTTTTAATTTTGTGTGTTCTTTTTTGGCAGGTTTATTTGGTTTCCATCTATTGCCTTTGTAAAAAGCAGAGGAAAGGTCACGGACAGGTATGCCCTGGTAAGAATGGACCTTACTCACCTGAACTGAGCTGGCCATGTAAGGCTACACAAAAAATGTGCAACAGAGCAATATAGTACTGGTTAGCAGCTTTGAAGCCACGTCCTGGAAGAAAAATGGGAACTTTCTGCCATATTCCCTCCACACAGTACACTACTGCTGGCCAGAATGCCTCCTACTCTGGTGCACTCCAAACAAGATGGCCCCCCCCTAACTGCTGCTTTTTCAATGTGTGTTTTATTTTAATTTTAAAGTTTTAGGTCTAAGTTTCTTTCATAGACAATCAGAGTCTGCATTGTAGCCACAACTCTACTGATTGTCCTGTGAAGAAAACATTTAATTGGTAACATGTTTTCCATTTAGCTTCTGTATAGGCCTTTCAGAGGAAATACCTAAAGGTGTTTGAACTTTTACTGTACACTGAATAGCCTTGTCTGGTTTTAGAGTCTAATTCTGTAAATATTTTTTCATCACACAGTGTTTCTGTCTCGCATACCAATATCTAAAATCAGATGCTGGAAGATGACTGCTGTTTGTATTGTCTGCCAATTTTACCAGCGGATTAGGGAGTTTAATCACCTATGTGGCAGGGGTTGCCACTGCCAAAATATCAGTGCCTCAAAGGGAAGTAAGGAGTAAATTATTGGAACCAAGTCGATATTTGTTGTAGTATTTAAATTATATTAGGAATATAAGCAATGATTTTGGGGAGACTAATTCTGTAGGACAGTTCAGAATTTCAGCCCCTCCCAGCAAAAAAGAAATGTTTCATTAGCTAAAACAAACAAATATGACTGGCCCTTTCTGTCTTCAGGCACTCACTGAAAGTGAGATGGGGAAATTGGTAGGAGAGTCTGTTTTCATGGTGGAGCTAGAACTAACTTGTATCTTCAGTTGTATTTTGGCACATACACTACAAACTAGCTACACTGTGAAGATTCAGTCGTATGAAATATTATTTACCCAAACAGCACATGTTTATGTTGTTAGGACTGCTCAATTCCCAAAAGACCCAATGTCTCATGGGTGGGGACAGGCACAGAGTGGAGGGCAAGGAGTTAGAAACGATCCTACTAGTATTCCACACTTTGTTTTCTCTTCCTTGGTTTGGGTGATGTACCATGACAACAGTACCTTTGTTTTAAGACAGAAGTGGGCAAACTACGGCCCGTGGGCCCCTCCTGCCTGCCCCCTGAGCTCCCGCCCCGGGAGGCTAGCCCCTAGTCCCTCCCTGTGGTTCCCCCTCCCCCGAGCCCGGCCTGACCCAGTGCTCTGTGCTGCGCAGTGGTGAGGCTGGCTCCAGCCAGGTGGGCGTGGCTGCCTGTCCTGGCGCTCTGGGCAGCACGGCTGTAGCGCCGCCAACCACTGGTGCTCCAGCAGTGCAGTAAGGGGCAGGGAGCAGGGTGGGTTGGATAGAGGGCAGGGGAGTTCGGGGTCAGCGGGCATGGGTGTGGAGAGGAGTTAGGGCGGCCAGAGGGCGGGGACATGGGGGTGAATGGGGGCAGGGGTACTGGAGGGGGCAGTCAGGAATGAGTGGGGGGGGGGTTGGATGGGGCGGCAGAGTTCAGGGGCTGTCAGGGAACAGGGGGGGTTGGATGGGGCAGGAGTCCGGGAGGGCGCATCAGGGGGAAAGAAGCAGGAGGGATTGGATAGAGGCGGGACCGGTATTTGTATATGCTGCGGTTTATTTAGTCTCCTTGAAAGTCTGTAGGTATTGTAAATTGCATCCAATACAGCGTACAATTTTGAGAGTATATATTTTGCAGCGATATCCTTTTAAAACAAAAAACCACACACACACACCCTGAAACCTGAATCTAACAGTAAGCCATTTAGTGATCCATGTACCCTTTAGCAGGAGTGTACTTCAACTTCAAAGCTCAGTTGGAAGAAATTGTAGTGGATTTTGTTTACCTGGCAACACAAATGTCAGCTTACATAGTGGCTAGTGTTTTGCTTCTTTACAGGCATTAGCCAGCTTGGTTTTATTTCTACCAAAACACTGGTACAAGTATAATAATAGTAGCAACGATCGTTTCCAACAGCCCCAGCCTCTCAAGTACATCTATCTCAGTTTAATAGGTATGCTGACCTTGCAATTTGGAAATCGGACCTTTTCTAAGCGTTTAATATTAAAAATGAGGCAGTTACCTAATTTCAAAGTATAGTTTTCCAATTAAAATACATAGATTATGTAGCTTTAAAACTGTATCTGCTATGATACATCTGTCCCTTATTTTGGTTGTACCTGAAAGTTAGCTGCCTTGAAACTCGTTTTAGAGAGTCTGTTTTCTGAGGTCATACATCAGTTGTTTTTGGATTACTCAGGGATTTTATTCCTTTCTTTTAAAAGTCAAATAACTTTCTGGGGATACTTCTGTATTACTTAGAAAAGTTTCAAACCTTAGGGATGTATAGAGAGTTTTGGTGTTTGCAGTGCAGTCTGTAAAACAGTGTCAAATCAACTATTCATTTAAGAATATCTTAGTACTTGAGATTTTCTGTAGTTGGTTACACCGTGGAATGATTCAATTATTCTTCCTGATCTTTATAAATGTTTGAATATTCTTACAATGTGTAACCTATTTTTGTAGCTTTTTCACTATGGAAGGTTTGAGGTAATAACTTCAGATCTTCTTATGGGAATGCAAGTAAGATTTTAAGATAAGAGAATGGAATGAATAGCATGCATTTTCACATTACTGCCATCAGTGTGGGTAAGGTATTAGATCCAGTCACTTCTTATTATAATCAAAAAAAAATTTGTGAACACAAAAGCATGCCATTAAGGTTTAAAAAAAAATACAAAAACATCTCTCAATTCCTACAATACTGTGTCATCTGCGGTGTTAATTTAATCAAGGTAGACAAAATCAAATGGAAATGATTTTCCATTTTGTTTGTTACATATAACAAATTAGCCAAGTTTGACCTAATTAATTTATAAGATGAGAGAGTATGCTTATCTTTTGTATGCTCTCTCTCCAAAAGAATGATAGGAACAATTGATTGTGCTTTCTTGTATAAAAGGAGAGAGATTCAATCCTAGATTGCTTGTCTGCTTTGTAGTTCTTTTCTTCACTTTTCTTAAATAAAAAATACCTTAAAATTGAACACTATACTTAAGTTAAACTATATTTTTTGTTGATAAAATTTTGACTTCTAAACAGTCTTTTAATTTCCTGGGAAATAAATTTAATATTTGATTTGAAAGTAAAAGTCTATATTTTCTAAATTATTTCTGATACACACAAACTATACCAACATTTCTAGAATAGAATTTATTTAGCTACTATGATTGGAAATTGATCAATGGTTTTTCATTCATCCTCCTACAAAATATTTTATTTGTAAATTATTTAGAATAAAACCTATATACACCACTCTTTACTAGACAACAGTTCTGTTCCGCCTTTTTCAGTAAACCACTTTCATTAAAACACTAAGTGTTTGCCATTTGAATGATTCTTAAGACAGGTTTCATGTTACTGTATGCTGGACCCACGGATCCAGTAGGCACTGGGAATTAGCTACAGTAGACAGTAAAAGGTTGTTTTTCATTTTGAGGAGCTCTTTCACACCAAAAGACACATTTAGATTGAGTTTCCATAGGGTAATTGGGGAGGGCAGGCCAGTTGAGGACATGATTGCTGCCCACTGTAAAGATTCCTGTACAAAGATCTGTACAGCCTTAGCCTGAATTATTTTCTACAGCCACCCTCTGCAATTGGAAGTCTCCCTTTAAAGTAGGTCCCAGCATCTGCTGCCAGCTGTATATGCCCTATCATAGTGGCTCCAACTGTGTAACCTGGTAAAACCAAATTGGGCAGAGGTCCAAGACTTCAGTGTAGAGGGCTCTGGCCTCCTGCTGATCTTCTTGAATCTGTGATTTTTGGATGCCAGTTTTGTTACTCTTCCATGAAGAGGAACAACTTACCACCCACAAGACATCTCAAAGACTTCCTCATTCTTTGCCCCTCTCAGATTGTCCTATCAGAGGAGGAAATCTGGTCCTGTGTACTTAAATTGTAACTTTAAGGTACTTATCTTCAAGGTAGTAGCCCTCCTGCGTGAAATAACATTTGAGGGCAAAAACTCAGGAGGAGTTAACTCTGTAATCACTATATACTGGGCTATCAAAACCCCCTGAAATTATTAATATTGTACTGAAAAGTATCCTCTTAATCTTGCATTCTGACTGGCTACTCTGAATATACCTACTCTGAATGGCTAATGCCTAGGAACTTCCATCCATATGTTCACAATAAACACTGCTACCTGCCAATCTAACTAACTGTAGTTTTCCCAATAATTTCTCTCTCCCATGCTGCTCTTTGCCCCTTGGGGGAAGGCTTAGTCCCCTCCATTCTTTCATTGAGTGTAATTTAAATGTTTTAATACAACTAGGTGAGGGTACAGGGGTGGGAAGGGGACCAGAAGCTGAGACAACCATATTATGGCAGGCATTATGGAGTTCTAGGTATGGTAGCCTTTCACAGT